>NC_045962.1:63289754-63589754 GCF_010909765.2 Amblyraja radiata | reverse complement strand
GTTTCAGCAACTAAGTTACAGAGAAAGGTTGAACAAGTTAGGGCTTTATTCTTTGGAGCGCAGAAGGTTAAGGGGGGACTTGATAGAGGTCTTTAAAATGATGAGAGGGATAGACAGAGTTGACGTGGATAAGCTTTTCCCACTGAGAGTAGGGAAGATTCAAACAAGGGGACATGACTTGAGAATGAAGGGACTGAAGTTTAGGGGTAACATGAGGGGGAACTTCTTTACTCAGAGAGTGGTGGCTGTGTGGAATGAGCTTCCAGGGAAGGTCGTGGAGGCAGGTTCGTTTTTATCATTTAAAAATAAATTGGATAGTTATATGGACAGGAAAGGAATGGAGGGTTATGGTCTGAACGCAGGTATATGGGACTAGGGGAGAAAACGTGTTCGGCACGGACTAGAAGGGTCGAGATGGCCTGTTTCCGTGCTGTAATTGTTATATGGTTATATGGGACTGGTGAAAGCTCGGGGTCCGCATTCTATCACCGTAAGTCTTTTTTAGACCAAGGCCCAGAGCGGACCCCATGGAAAATGCGCCACCCCCCAACGTCAACGCCACGTCAGACAGCACGCAAGCCTCGTTGGACCGGCGGGAACCAGAGGAAATACCCATAACCATGGAGGTAGGTGGGTCTGGTTCCTACCAGCATATAGAAAGAAGGGGCTTAATACTAACAGGGGAGATTACACCAGTTTAAAGAAGCATGGGAGTCTATCACGAGTGATCAGTATATACGCAATGGCATTAGTGGATACAAAATACAATTCATAACAGGTAAATTGCCACCAGTTCAACATTTACCCCAAAGGGTATTTTCCCTCACAGTGAAAGAAAAACGAGAGGGACAAGTTGAACTGATGAGACTAATTACAAAGGGTATCATTGAAAAAACAAAACATGGACCCTTGGAATTTGCACCAAATATATTCACTAAAACCAAAAAAGATGGTGGATGCGCATCATCATTGACTTAACTTCACTAAATATGTTTGTTAAGTATATACATTTCAAAATGGAAACGTTTGTTACTGCCAAACAACTAATTTCCAAAGGATACTATATGGCAAGCATTGATCTTAAAGATGCTTACTATTCAGTACCTATCCACAAGGATCACCGCAGATACCTGAAGTTTACCTGGATGGGGCAGCAATGGCAGTTTAAAGCGTTACCCAATGAGTTAACATCAGCCCCAAGATTATTCACCAAGATACTAAAACCAGCCTTGGCAATATTAAGAAGACAAAAACATATTGTCATGGCATATCTTGATGATATCTTAATAGTAGGCAAAACCATGGAATTGGCTATATCAGCTGTATTAGCTACCAAACAGTTGTTCGAAACCCTGGGATTTGTCTTACATCCAGATAAATCTAAGTTGAAGCCATCCACAACTACGGACTACTTGGGCTTCACAATTAATTCAGTCCACATGACTGTAACTTTGCCAAGAGACAAAACAGTTGCATTGGCACAATCATGCAACAATCTAATGGTCAACGAATGACCAACTATTCGACAAGTAGCAAGAGTAATTGGGAAAATGGTAGCAGCATTTCCGGCTACGCAATTCGGACCTTTGCACTATCAAAACTTACAAAGAGCAAAGGTGCAGGCACTAAAACGACATACAGGACATTATGATCATGTCATGAAGTTACCCACTGAAGCAATATCAGAACTACAGTGGTGGGCAAAAAATGTTTGGCATAGTTTCAGCCCTATTATCGTCACTAACCCTACGTTAGTTATCCAAACAGATGCCAGTGCTCAAGGCTGGGGAGCAACTAACGCCATATCCAGCACAGGTGGTAGATGGACTAACCCTGAGTCATCATTACTACTTACACTGGGCATAAATTATCTAGAGATGTTGGGTGCCTTCTATGGTTTAAAAGCATATGCATCAAATATGCATCACTTGCATGTTCGGTTACAAATAGATAATACTACGGTGGTGGCCTACATTAACCATATGGGCGGCATAAAATCGTTATCATGCGACAAGTTGGTTAACACAATTTGGCAATGGTGTGTCGAAAGACATATTTGGCTATCAGCAACTTACCTACCAGGTAAGCCAAATACAGTGGCAGACACCAGGTCACGTAAATTTAATGACAACATCGAATGGATGTTAAACCCCAAAATATTTGCAAAAATTGTCAAGCAACATGGCACGCCAGATATCGATTTATTCGCATCAAGGCTAAATCACCAGGTACCTATGTATGTCGCTTGGGAACCAGACCCTGAGGCAGCAACGGTAGATGCGTTCGCGCTGGATTGGGGAAATTTCTTCTTCTATGCATTTCCTCCCTTCTGCCTCATTAGTCGGGTACTATGCAAAATACAAATGGACTCTGCTTCAGGTATTTTGATAGTACCCGACTGGCCTACGCAGCCATGGTTCCCGATACTCCATGACATGATTGTTGGAACTCCGATGATATTTCCCAGTGACCCAAAGTTATTAACACACCCAGTGTCAGGCATAAGCCACCCATGCCATGAAAAAATCAAACTCCTGGGTTGCAGATTCTGAACAGACCATTGCTGGGACTGGGATTATCAGAACAAACCATCGACACCATGTCAGCATCCCTCCGAACATCCACTAAAAAACAGTACTTGACCAGTATCAAAAAATGGGAAAAGTACTGCCTGGATACAGGGACCACCTACACAACTGCATCAGTCACCAACGTACTGGAATTCCGGGCCAAACTTCACTACGAAGAAGGACTCAGCTACAGTGCCATCAACACAGCAAGAAGTGCCCTGTCTGCCTACTTAACACTAGCACCAGGACAACAGGCCATGGGATCTCACCCGCTGGTGGTAAAATTAATGAAAGGCATTTACAATACCAACCCCCCAAGACCAAGGTACACCCATACATGGGATGTCAGTGTGGTCCTGACTTACCTCAGGGGATGGCCACCAGCCAGATCCCTCAGCCTGGAACAATTGACACTCAAGACACTCATGTTAATGGCACTTGTGTCCGCACAGAGGGTCCAGTCTCTACATCGATTATGACTGGACAACATGATTACAGCTCCAGACCAGATCTCGTTTATGATCCAGGGACTGATCAAACAGAGCAGGCCAGAAACACCAAGTCCAGTCGTGGTATTCCGGGCTTACCCACCAGAACCACGGTTATGTGTCATGACCCACCTACTATCCTATATAGACACAACTAACAATATTCGAGGGAGTGAAAACGCCTTGTGGGCCAGTCATAAAAAACCTCATGGTCGGGTGACGAGCCAAACCATTTCGAGATGGCTCAAGCAGGTACTAAAAGCTGCCGGGATTGACACTAACTTGTATAAATCTCACTCCACCAGGGCAGCATTCACGTCAACGGTGGAAAGAATGAACGTGCCGATGGACCACATCCTGGCTACAGCAGGATGGTCGAGGGAAACCACGTTCAGGACTTTTTATCACAAGCCGTTGGCAAAACCTGTGTTATTTGCAGAAACAATTTTACAGTCTGCAAACATCTAATTTAAGCCCGGGGGAGCAATTATTTGTTGTTGTTATTGTTAATAAATACCGTTTTGTTTTTCATAAACAGATTCATTGGTTGATTACGATAACGCACTTCCTCCCTCAAGGACTTCGGCAGTGATGAAGTAATAACTGTTACACGGTTTGAAATCACAGAGTTTTGAAAGCTTCACGTAGTAAAATAGTAAGATTAAGCGAGAACTTACCAGTTTGAAGTTTGATCTGTATTTTATGAGGAGTTACGATGAGGGATTACGTGCCCTCCGCTCCCACCCTCAATAATATGAGTCAAATTGATAAACTGATGTCTCCTTGTCTTTACAAGTTCTTTAGTAACTTGTCAGTTTCTTTGTTGAACTAAATTAAGGCGTATGTTTACTTCAATAACTGTGTCTATCTGTGATTCCACACCGCTGCTTTGAAGTATGCCGCGCATGCGTGCTGAGCGGGTTCTTCACGTAATCCCTCATCGTAACTCCTCATAAAATGCAGATCAAACTTCAAACTGGTAAGTTCTCGTTTAATCTTACTATTTTGTGTCTTGTTTTGTGAACAAGCATCTACAGTTCCTTCTTTCTACCATCCAGAACACAATGGCCCACCGATGGCCAAACAAATCAACCAACGTAACAGTCCATTGAACAAAAAGCAAAACTGCTGGAGGAACTCAGCAGGTCAGGCAGCATCTGTACAAAGAAATACACAGAGAGTATTTTGGGTCGTGACCCTTCTTCATACTGAGCCCATTTATTTCCACAGATGCACATCTGTGGAAGGAAATGGAGTCCATATGGCCCACTGAGTTCCTCTGGCAATTTGTTTTTTGCTCAATGGACGGCACGGTGGCACAGCAGTAGAGCTACTGCATGACGGCACCAGAGACCTGGGTTCGATCCTGACCACAGATGCTGTCTGTACAGTTTGTGCATTCTCCCCGTGACCTGCCTGGGTTTTCTCCGAGATCTTTGGTTTCCTCCCTCACTCCAACGGCGTACAGGTTTGTAGTTTAATTGGCTTGCTGCAAATGTCCCTAGTGTGTGTAGGGTAGTGTTAATGTGCAGGGATCGCTGGTTGATGCGGACTCGGTGGGCCGAAGATCCTGTTTCCACGCTGTATCTCTAAACTAAACTAGACAAAAAGGTTCCACTAACAGCAGTCTGCTGTGTCTCCATTAAAAATTCATAGTCTGCATCACCAGTGTATTGTGGCTGCAATATGTTCCAACTGCAATCTGCACAGCAGTTACTCTCCAGTCTGCTTCAAAAGCTCATAGAAAACCCTCAACCACTATGAACAATAAGAAAAGGGACAGAAGGCACCTGGGAACACGTCTACCTGCTACTTCCCCTGGAAGTTCCATGCCATCGGCATGGAGGTATATTGCTACTCCCTCACCATCCAGGGGCTCTCTACACTCCAGCAATGTCCTCAGTAGTACCCACCAGTACCCTCACATCAGTGCTGTCGCATTTCAAAATGGTACTCACCAGCACCTCATGGGCAATTAAGAATGGGCAATAAATAAATGGGCAAAATGGGCCAGCATTTTTCGGCAATTTCTAGGAAATTAATAGTAAAATTGCATATAGAGTTGATGCTTTGTCATCATTCTAAATTAAACATGATAAATTTCATTAGTGTAATTAACTATGTGAATGGCTATTAAAAAGAATACGCACCACAGAGACTCAGATTAATCAAGCAATGCTGTTCCCACAGTGGCGACATTCAGACTACACATCAATTATCAACTGTTGCATTTTCATGACAATCTCTACCTTCCTACAGACAATATTAGTACCATTGCAGTTTCTTTAACAGGTAGGTATCAGCAGTTTGTTGTGTTGAAAATCCTTTCTCCCAATACACTAGAGTGATAAAAAAATTATTTTTTATTGCGCGCTCACAGTATTCATTTGAATGTCATAAACAAAAGAAAACAGTAGATTAGAAATTGGACCCTTTGCGCTCGTGTTTTATCTGCAAACCTTGCATAAAGGTAATTATTCAGGATTTGTTCACGCTGGCCTCCATAACTTGGTCCAATTGTGCTATTCGCGAAATTAGACTTGAAAATTCTATGTACATTTACCTTAATGTAGCCAATAGTCACAAACATGTCGCACATCTAATGATTAGTGCACAGTGACCATTTCCATGTGACATGGCATAAACTGGTGCATGAAGTAGCAACTTCAAACCGTTGTTTATTAGTTGCAAGAAAACAAGGAGCAATTTTGCTGCAGTTCAGCAGAATGACAGAGATTTGAATTAAAGAGATCCCATGAGATATCAATGCTTAACTTCCAGCATCTGCCAGACCCATTTTTTATTGGTGAGCATATATGGGGACTCATCACTGTTTGTCCCCTCAGTGATTGCAGCAGTATCACGTTAAGTGTGCTGCAATATTTGCTAGATTGATGAGCCCATACCTAGCAGTGGTGCAGGCATGATCGGAGCATTATATTGCATGAGGAGTACGTGCAAGATTCCGGCTAGGTTTGCACTGTCATTCAATCATGGTCATGGGTGATCTCTGTATGGAGTTTTGTATGTTCTTCCAGTAACTGCATAATACCATAAGAGATAGGAGCAGAATTAGGCATTTGGCCCATCGATTCTATTCCACCATTCGATCATGGCTGATCATCTCAACCCCATTCTCCTGCCTTCTCTCTGTAACCTTTTTGACATCCTTATTAATCAAGAAACTATCAATATTAGCTTTAAAAATACCCAATGTCTTTTCCTCCACTGCCAAGAAGAAATTCGGCAAAGAAATTCCACAGATTTAGCACCCTCTGGCTAAAGAAATTCCTCCTCATGGCATTCCTCCACATGCCAAAGCATTGCTGGTTGGTAGTGTAATTGGCAGTTGTGGAGGGGAAAGGAGAGGATGGAAATACGTAAAGGATAATGTGATCAGTCAAGATGGGTGCGCGCTGATTGCCATCAATGTGCTGGGTCGAAGGACCTGCTTCCACACTGTATGCCTCTGCGTTTATATCATATTCATGGACCTTCAACTAACCATTCTGCTCTTTTTCTCTTCCTGTCATCTTCCTGATAGCTGGTGCTTCAGTAGATGTGTCGATCAGCAGGCTGCCCAGCTGCTAATTAATGCTTTGGCCCTTTTCAATGAATCTGGATATACAGGTTAATGCTCAGATTGCCATTAGTTAATAATTGTTAGCACCCAGTGGGGGACATCATTCTCTACTTTTAAATTACAATCAGTCATAAGTGGTGTCTGCTTTGTATTATTGTCAAACCCATTTTAATTCTAATTCATGTCTTTACCCTCCCATCGCACTGCAGGTTTTTAAATGTCTTCCTTTCAAGCCCTCTGTCCAGTGCATTTTAATGTGTGCTTGAAACTGTGGCATCTTAATTTAATGATCAATCACACTGGCACGACCTCTCTTCAATAAATCCATTCTTCCTCCTATTCATTGTGAGAATCTTAACTATTCTAATGGCCATCCATTACTTTGAATTTGTGGCCCTTGGTTAGTTACTGTTATTGAATTTCAGGTTTTTAAGCTAATAAAGCTAAGCAAAAGAGCACAGCTTCAATGAGTACACTTTGCACCAGGACAAATTTAGAATCAACTGAGAAGCTTTAAGTTATGTTTACTTATTACTAAAGATAAACTTAGGAATAAACAATATTACCTTTTTTAAATTTTGTAACCTTTTTTACCATCCATCTCATTTTTTTTTTCAATTTTCTTACAGTAATATGTTAAATATTCACATCAATGCATTGTATTCTACCTGCAAAGCTCTTTCCACTGGAGAATGAATTCTGGAGGGACAATATGACGCACAAATATAGCGTGCTCAGCACTATTGATCAGAGATGAATTTTCAAGTTGCACAACACATACCACAGAGTTTTGTATGCAACTCGATACTCAACTTACTTTGCAGTCTTCAATCTGTACAGATTGGCATCAACACCTCCTCATCACTGACCATCAGCAGAGGGGAAGCTGTGAGCTGTGTGCTCCATTCCCTTTTCGATTTGCCTCTATGCCCATTACTATGTAGCCATATACAACTTTGACACCATTTTTAAATTTAACAACCTGGCTCTGTGCGTGGGTGACCAGGCCTCATGAATTTGATTATGTTATTTGAAGAAATAACCAAGAAAGCTGATGAATGCAGAGTGGAAAACAATCTATATGGACTTCATCAAGGCCTTTCTTAAGGTTTCACATGGTAGGCTGCTCTAGAAGGTTAGATTGCATGGGATCCAGTGAGAGCTAGCTAACTGGATACAGCATTAGCTTCATGGTAGAAAGCAGAGGCTTGTAGTGGAAGCCCATGACCAGTGGAGTGTGTCAGGGATTGGTGTTGGAACAATTGCTGTTTGACATCTATATCAGTTATGTGGCTTAAAATGTACAAGACATGAGTAGTAAGTTTGCAGATGATGCTAAAGTAAGTAATTAAGTAAGTAAGTTTATTGGCCAAGTATTCACATACAAGGAATTTGCCATGGTGCTCCGCCCACAAGTAACAACATGACATACAGTGACAGTTACGAATGACTCAGAAAACACTAAACATTAATAATAATAAAACATTAATGATAAAACACCATTGATCAAGCATGTGAACCAACATAATTCATTGATTTGATAACTCCTTCCTTTAATAATTTGTTAATTTCCACATGCTGCCACAACAATTGCTTCTTTGTACCAAAAGCTAGAACATTTAGAATATTCTCAGCTCCACAATTTATAATAATTGTCTAATATATAACCAGGCCTCCTCGTGACAAGTGACCAAGTATTCACATACGTGTGGCAGCATTTAGTTGCGTGAAGGATGAGAGCATTTTTACTGACTTTTTTACTTAACGATGAGTTTGCAGTACAATGTGCAATTTTGGTCAATAATTATATGAACCCATTAGATTCACTAATGAGCTTCAGAGAAAGAACTTGGCTCTCCTAGCCTAATCAGGCCTACAGTTTTGTTTCCCCTATTATGGAAAGGAGTTAGATAGAGCTCTAAGGGCTAGTGGAATCAAGGGATATGGGGAGAAGGCAGGCACGGGTTATTGATTGATGACATGATCAGCCATGATCACAATGTATGGCGGTGCTGGCTCGAAGGGCCGAATGGCCTCCTCCTGCACCTATTTTCTATGTTTCTAAAATACCAGATCAAAGGGAGGCTACAGATTTTAGCCTGTTGAGTAGAGCAACTACTCGTGGATAAAAACTGTTTTCCGGAGTCGCCTTCCAGAGGGAAGTGTTTCAAAGAGTTTGTGGCCAGGGTGAGAGGGGTCAGAGATGATCTTGCCCGCTCGCTTCCTGGGCCTTGCAGTGTACAGTTCATCAATGGAGGGAAGGTTGCAACCAATAACCTTCTCTGCTGATCGGACGATTCGCTGCATCCTCCAGGTGTCGTGCTTGGTGACTGAGCCAAACCAGACCATGATGGAGACGGTGAGAACAGACTCTACGATGGCCGTGTAGAATTGGACCATCATTGCCTGGGGCAGATTGTGCTTCCTCAGCTGCCGTAGGAAGTACATCCTCTGTTGTGCCTTTTTGACTGTGGAGTCGATGGTAGTCCCCCACTTAAGGTCCTTGGAGATGATGGTTCCCAGGAACTTAAAAGCCTCCACAGATGTGACTGGTGTTGTTGATGGTGAATGGAGTGAGGGGAGGGGGAGCTCTCCTAAAGTCTACAATCAATTCCACTGTCTTAAGAGCATTGAGCTCTAGGTTGTTGCGACGGCACCAGGATGCCAGCTGTGACACTTCCTGCCTGTAGGCAGATTCCTCCCCATCCTGGATCAGTCCAATCAGGCTTGTGTCGTCTGCAAACTTGAGAAGCTTGACAGAGGTGTCTGTGGAGGTGCAGTCATTGGTGTAGAGAGAGTAGAGGAGAGAGTACGCAGCCTTGCGGTACTCCTATGCTGAGCGTTTGCGGGTCCGAGATGTGCTTTCCCGAGATGTGCTAAAGTAGCTGGTATCATAGATAATGAAGATGCTTAACAGGAATTACAGCAGGATCTTGATCAGAAGGGTAAGTGGACTGGAGAATGGTAAATGGAGATAAGAGGATTCAGATTATTGTGAGATGTTGCATATTGGGAAGTCAAACAAGGCAAGGATCTTCATAGTGAACAGGAATGTCCTGGGTAGTGTTGTAGAGCAGAGGGATCTGGGAGTACAAGTACATTGTTCCCTAAAAGTAGCATTGCAGGTAGATAAGATGGTGAAGACAGTTTTTGGCACATTGGCCTTTATCAGTCAGGAAATAGAGTTGGGATAAATATGTTGCAGTTGTGCAAGATGTTGGTGAGGATGCACTTTGCGGATTATGGTCGCCCTGCTATAGTAAGGATATCGTTAGGCTGAAAAGAGTGCAGAGAAGGTTTATAAAGATGTGCCAGGATTCGAGTGCCTGAGATATAGGGGGAGATTTGGCAGGCTGTGACCCAGAATTTTGATTCAATTTCTCAGAAAGCCCAGTAATGTTTCTAATTCTTCAGAATTATTTAAAAATTCGGTATGATACTGAATACCCGCTTGAATGACTACAAATACATGGTGGAGAGCAGATTACTGATTGCATCACCGTCTGGTTTGGAAATTGAAACACTCAAGACCAAAATAGGGTGCAGAAGACGATGGACATTGCCTGGACCATCATTGCTACTAACCTCCCCACTATCAAAGGGGTCCACAGGAAGTGCTGGCTCAGAAAGACACCCAATGCCATCAAAGACCCAGACCATCCAAGCCATTCTCTCTTCTCATTGCTATCATCAGGAAGAAGGTACAGTAGTCTGAGAGCCCTTATGTCTGGGTTCAAAAACAGCTTCTTTCCATTAACCATCAGGTTCTTGAACAACCCTGCAGATCCCTGCAGAATCAAGCACGGTGGTGCAGCGGTAGAATTACTGCCTTCCAGCGCCTGCAGCGCCGAAGACCCAAGTTCGATCCGGACTACGGGTTCTGACTGTACGGAATTTGTACGTTCTCCCTGTGTCAGTGTGGATTTTCTCTGAGATCTTCGGTTTCCTCCCGCTCTCCAAAGACCTACAGGTGTGTAGGTTAAGTGGCTTGGCATAAGTGTACGTTGTGCCTAGTGTGTGTGTTGGATAGTGTTAATGTCGTGGATGGCTGGTCCATGTAACGTGCTTATAAAGATGCAGGAAATAAGAAATTCCTTTTTGCATATGATAAATAAACAATTATGGCGCCATCTGGTCGTTAGGCCAGTTATAGATCGAACGCTCGTTAGTAGAACTGGAATGGTCACGTGACTGCGTTTGGTGGGAATATGACATCATGAGTCACGGGTGTGCTCGCCTGCAACTGCAAGAACTCAGTTAGTGCTCACTCTCAGCGCGCGAGTGTCTGACTCTGTATCTGCCAATATAGATCACCTTGTTCTCAAACTTGTGTCTCACCATACACTCGTGACTGCTGAGTTTAATTTAACAAAGCTCAACAACAATAATGTGGTGCATGATGTACGAGTATTTAATTGGGTTACGGGGGAACAATATGTTCTAATTAATTAAAATTACATCACGATAAGTTAACTCATTCTCCCTTTTGGCAAAATGAATCCATTCACCAAGTTTCACAACTATAATAGTAAGATTAAACGAGAACTTACCAGTTTGACGTTTGATCCCATGGCCTGTTGTCCTGGAGCTTGTTTTAAATAGACAGACAGGGCACTTCTAGCTGTGTTGATGGCTCTGTAGCTGAGTCCTTCATCGTGGTGAAGGTTCCCCAGGAATTCCAGTACGTTGGTAACTGTAGCGGTTGAGTAGGTGGTCCCTGTATCCAAGCAGTACTTCTCCCATTTTTTGATGCTGGACAAGTTTTTTAGTGGATGTTCGGAGGGATGCTGACATGGTGTCGACGGTTTGTTCTGATAATCCCAGTCCCAGAAGTGGTCTGTTCAGAATCTGCAACCCAGGAGTTTGATTTTTTCATGGCACGGGTGGCTTATGCCCGACACTGTTAATAACTCTGGGTCACTGGGGAATACCATCGGAGTTTCAACAACCATGTCATGGAGTATTGGGACCCATGGCTGCGTAGGCCAGTCAGGTACTATCAAAATACCTGAAGCAGAGTCCATTTGTATTTTGCGTAGTACCCGACTGATGAGGCAGAAGGAAGGAAATGCATAGAAGAAGAATTTCCCCAATCCAGCGCGAACGCATCTACCGCTGCTGCCTCAGGGTCTGGTTCCCAAGCGACATACATAGGTACCTGGTGATTTAGCCTTGATGCAAATAAATCGATATCTGGCGTGCCATATTGCTTGATAACTTTTGCAACTATTTTGGGGTTTAACATCCATTCGATATTGTCATTAAATTTATGTGACCTGGTGTCTGCCACTGTATTTAGCTTACCTGGCAGGTAAGTTGCTGATAGGCAAATATGTCTTTCGACACACCATTGCCAAATTGTGTTGACCAACTTGTCGCATGATAACGATTTTATGCCGCCCATATGGTTAATGTCGGCCACCACCGTAGTATTATCTATTTGTAACTGTACATGCAAGTGATGCATATTTGATGCATATGCTTTGAAACCATAAAAGGCACCCAACATCTCTAGATAATTAATGCCCAGTGTAAGTAGTAATGATGACTCTGGGTTAGTCCATCTACCACCTGTGCTGGATATGGAGTTAGTTGCTCCCCAGCCTTGAGCACTGGCATCTGTTTGGATAACTAACGTAGGGTTAGTGATGATAATAGGGCTGAAACTATGCCAAACGTTTTTTGCCCACCACTGTAGTTCTGATATTGCTTCAGTGGGTAACTTCATGACACGATCATAATGACCTGCATGTCGTTTTAGTGCCTGTACCTTTGCTCTTTGTACGTTTTGATAGTGCAAAGGTCCGAATTGTGTAGCCGAAATGCTGCTACCAATTTCCCAATTACTCTTGCTACTTGTCGAATAGTTGGTCGTTTGTTGACCATTAAATTGTTGCATGATTGTGCCAATTCAACTGTTTTGTCTCTTGGCAATGTTACAGTCATGTATATAACCATATAACCATATAACAATTACAGCACGGAAACAGGCCATCTTGGCCCTACAAGTCCGTGCCGAACAACTTTTTTCCCTTAGTCCCACTTGCCTGCACTCATACCATAACCCTCCATTCCCTTCTCATCCATATGCCTATCCAATTTATTTTTAAATGATACCAACGAACCTGCCGCCACCACTTCCACTGGAAGCTCATTCCACACCGCTACCACTCTCTGAGTAAAGAAGTTCCCCCTCATGTTACCCCTAAACTTCTGTCCCTTAATTCTGAAGTCATGTCCTCTTGTTTGAATCTTCCCTATTCTCAAAGGGAAAAGCTTGATCACATCAACTCTGTCTATCCCTCTCATCATTTTAAAGACCTCTATCAAATCCCCCCTTAAACTTCTGCGCTCCAGAGAATAAAGATCTAACTTATTCAACCTATCTCTGTAACTTAGTTGTTGAAACCCAGGCAACATTCTAGTAAATCTCCTCTGTACTCTCTCTATTTTGTTGACATCCTTCCTATAATTGGGCGACCAAAATTGTACACCATACTCCAGATTTGGTCTCACCAATGCCTTGTACAATTTTAACATTACATCCCAGCTTCTATACTCAATGCTCTGATTTATAAAGGCTAGCATACCAAAAGCTTTCTTTACCACCCTATCTATATGAGATTCCACCTTCAAGGAACTATGCACGGTTATTCCCAGATCCCTCTGTTCAACTGTATTCTTTAATTCCCTACCATTTATCATGTACGTCCTATTTTGATTTGTCCTGCCAAGGTGTAACACCTCACATTTATCAGCATTAAACTCCATCTGCCATCTTTCAGCCCATTTTTCCAAATGGCCTAAATCACTCTGTAGACTTTGGAAATCCTCTTCATTATCCACAACACCCCCTATCTTGGTATCATCTGCATACTTACTAATCCAATTTACCACCCCTTAATCCAGATCATTGATGTACATGACAAACAACAAAGGACCCAACACAGATCCCTGAGGCACCCCACTAGTCACCTGCCTCCAACCCGACAAACAGCCATCCACCATTACCCTCTGGCTTCTCCCATTCAGCCACTGCTGAATCCATCTTGCTATTCCTGCATTTATACCCAACAGTTTAACCTTCTTAACTAACCTTCCATGAGGAACCTTGTCAAAGGCCTTACTAAAGTCCATATAGACAACATCCACTGCTTTACCCTCGTCAATTTCCCTAGTAACCTCTTCAAAAAATTCAAGAAGATTAGTCAAACATGACCTTCCAGGCACAAATCCATGTTGACTGTTCCTAATCAGACCCTGTTTATCCAGATGCTTATATATATATATATATGTAGACTGAATTAATTGTGAAGCCCAAGTAGTCCATGGTTGTGGATGGCTTCAACTTAGATTTATCTCGATGTAAGACAAATCCCAGGGTTTCGAACAACTGTTTGGTAGCTGATACAGCTGACATAGTCAATTCCATGGTCTTGCCTACTATTAAAATATCATCAAGATATGCCATGACAATATGTTTTTGTCTTCTTAATATTGCCAGAGCTGGTTTTAGTATCTTGGTGAATAATCTTGGGGCTGGTGTTAACCCATTGGGTAACACTTTAAACTGCCATTGCTGCCCCATCCAGGTAAATTTCAGGTATCTGCGATGATCCTTGTGAATGGGTACTGAATAGTAAGCATTTTTAAGATCAATGCTTGCCATGAAGTATCTTTTGGAAATTAGTTGTTTGGCAGTAACAAACGTTTCCATTTTGAAATGTATATACTTAACAAACATATTTAGTGAAGTTAAGTCAAGATGATGCGACATCCACCATCTTTTTTGGGTTTAGTGAATATATTTGATACGAATTCCATGGGTTCATATTTTGTTTTTGCAATGATACCCTTTGTAATTAGTCTCACCAGTTCAGCTAGTCCCTCTCGTTTTTCTTTAACTGAGAGTGAAAATACCCTCTGTGGTGAATGTTGAACTGGTGGCAATTTTTCTAGTATGAATTGTATTTTGTATCCACTAATGCCATTGAGTATATACTGATCACTCGTGATTGACTCCCATGCTTCTTTAAACAGGTGCAAACTCCCCCCTGTTAGTATTAAGCACCTACTTTCTATATGCTGGTAGGAACCAGACCCACCTACCTCCATGGTTATGGGTATTTCTTCTGTTTCCTCCCGGTCTAACGAGTCTTGCGCGTTGTCTGACGTGGTGGTGATGTTGGGGGGTGGCGCATTTTCCATGGGGTCCGCTCTGGGCCCTGGTCTAAAGAAGACTTCCGGTGATAGAATGCGGACCCTGAGCTTTCACCAGTCCCATATGGTAGACGTCGACTGGTGGACGCGATGGGGTGCTGCCGCTTGGGAATTATTGTTTTTGGTTTGCTCGTCCCGGGGCCTGCCCTCATGAGACCGAAAGTTTTTGAGGCCTCTTCCATATCCTTCATTTGCTTTGTAAGGTCTTTGCCAAAGAGCAGTGTGTCTGGCTCAGTGGCTGGGGTTTTGCACAACCCCGCAAATTTAGGATTTATGGCAGGTCTTATGATTTGTTTACGAAGGTTGTGGTCATCTCCGTATTGTCCACGGAACGAGCAAACGATGTGATGGCTGACGTCAGGAGCCTGAGGATCCGCTGTAGTTTTAGCTCCTGGTTCCGAATATTGGCCCCAACGTGCCCCCAGATTTGGCTGTTTACAGCTGGCACTTTGAGAGACTCACAGTTCTCTGGAGCTGTATACGTTTCTAAGGCCTCATTGACCACCTGCTCCTGTAGGGGCCTGTTGGAGAGGTGGTTAATGCTGGCCGCTAGTTTGGCCTCTAACGGCCTTCCTGCACGTGTGGCTGCCACGTAGCGGTCCACCACACCCAGCAGCTCTTCCTGTTCCTGCACCCCTTGCATTCTCCCGACATCTTCAGCCAGCGTCCCCTCTTCTTGACCAGCCCAGTCCTGGTCACCAAAGCTACCCTCGGGTAAGGAGGGCAGTGCACAAGATACTGTGGAGGGAGTGCCTGAACTCCCTCTGCGAGAGCGCCCCTCACGCGGCGCGTCTCGCTGGAGCACCTGCTCCAGGAGCCGCTCCATGTGGCTCAAGCGGCTGTCTCTCACCCGTGCGGGTGGAGAGACGTCCCCGTCCGACAAGTCGGAAGCCACCGGCCGGACGCTTCTTCGGTAGCTTTACATCCAGCCCGCTGCTCAGGCGCTAGCGGGACTGGGCTCGGCACGGTGTCGGGGATGGCGGAGCGCCCGGTAAGCGGTCCTACCGCCTGTTGCTGTCCCCCCCCCCAGATGAAACGCTCCTCCGTTGGAGTCGAGCGGGGGACAGGTTTGTTCAAGAGCCTTTGTTCTCTGCCTGAAATTAAGCAGAAGGCTCTCCTGTGAAAGAAACCCCGACCTCAGGATACTTACCTGACGGTCCATTCTTTCACCCTGTAGCGGGAGCGCCTGACTCCCGATGCGGCCGCTGTTGCACTGCTGAACGCAATGCCGCGCATGCGTGCTGAGCGGGCTCTTCACGTAGTCACTCCGAAGTAAAATTGTTTTCCAATGCTGCTATGTCTAATTGGACATCTATAGGACCAATTTTACTTTCCCTTATTCTCTAGTACTTTGCTCCATTGAATTAATTAAGGGCAAAAAATCTCCTAATTTTAAACTCTGTCATTCAATAAAAACAAATGTAAAAGTTACATGAGAGGGAAACTTTACAAAAAATTGCAAAAATAGACATTAAATGAATAAGCTGCCTATTTATCTTTTGCTAGATGGGTTGAGGCAAGGCATTGATAGTTTAATCTCCCTTTGAAATTACCATGAGGGGTTTGGGATAACTTTAACTTTACCCCCCTCCCTAATAAAATAAGTGTGTGCAGTTCAGACCAGTGGTTAAAAAGTTAGAAATCTGAAACAGAAGCCAACCTGTAATCCAGTGTTGTTGCAGATGGGACTAGCAGCAGGGTGAAAAGTCTATTTGCCAGGGCAACACAGCAGCTAAGAGAGGAATTCATGACTTAAGCATCTTCACAACATGCTTGCAGTGGGAAGGAATAAGAATGCCTCCTTCAAATCCAAATATACCTTCGGTAATTCTGAACTATGAAATCTATTAGTTTACCAACTTCATGGACAACCATAGACCCCAAACTAACTATGATTACCCCCTACTCTGACCATCATCTTCTCCTTAAATGCTCTTCAGATAATCGCCGGCTAAACATATAATGTAGTGGTTAGCCATCATTGTTATTACAAATTTGTGTAATTAGCTGAATTTATGTTCCCTAAATGCTATGGTGGGATTCAAATGCAAATTTTTGTTTCACTAACTGAGGCCTTTGGATATTCAACATCCAATTTAAACCACAAAGCTTGATAATTTTCCAGTAATCAGGAACCATACTGGGGTTCATGATATTAGTACTGTGTCATTGGACTACCAACCCGTAATAGTCAACCTTACAGTATTTGGTGAACTTATTACAATCATTGGGACCGGCGACACGGCTAATTGAGATGGAGCCAAACACCTTGGGTCAATCCAGAGCACGGCTGCTGTCTGAGCGAAGTTGGTTAGTTCTCCCTGTGTTCACAGTGTTTCCTATGTGTTGCTTTGGTTTTCTTCCACATTCTAAAGTCATGGGAATTGGTAGGTTAATTGGGCACTATTGATTTCTCCTAATGTGTAAGTGAATGAGGGAATCTGGGGCCAATTCATCAGGGCTGCCAACTCTCATGCTTTGAGCGTGAGACTCACGCCCTCAAGCAAACTCTCATGCCCTCACGCTCATCAGACATTTCTCACGCTCAGTGGTGAGAAATGTTGTGATCAACGAAAATTTAAAAACTCGATAAACTGCATGGTCCGCGGGTGTTGGAGAGCCGGGGCTGCGGGAGGGATGGAAGCAGAACCAGTGGCGGGAACAGATGCGGGGAGCCGGGACTGGTGAGTTTGCGGTGCTGTCGAGTGTTTGCGCGGCTAGCGAATCGCTCGCTGCAGCTCTGGCCATGGAGCGCTCCGGACAGTGCGAGTGTCCCGGGCCGCGGAGGCGTCGGAAGCTCCGCTGCCGCGAGAGTCTCTGTGCCGGACTCTCAAATGGAGGTGGAGAGAGAGAGAGGGGAAGGAGACAGTGAGACAGTGGGGAGAGAGAGAGAGGGGGGGTGAGAGGAGAGAGAGGGGAGAGACAGGGGGCGTGAATGGAGAGAGAGAAGAGGGAGAGGGGGGAGAGAGAGGTGGGAGAGGGGGGAAGAGAGAGAGGGAAGAGAGAGAATAGAATAGAATAGAATAGAATCTTTAATTGCCACGCAACCAGGGTTGGTGGTATTTGGGTTCGGTAAATGATGGTACACTGCTTTTGTTACATACTACTAATAACATAGATCACCGTAATAAAGGGCATCCATACCACATCACAAATCACAAATCTCACCAACAATACATAGTGCAAAAGAACAAACAAAGACCATAGACAAGACACTGTATACATCAAAAGTCATATTATTGTCTGATTATTGGACGGAATTGAGAGTTCTTATTGCTGAGGGGAAGAAACTGTTTTTAAAGCGGGTGGTTTTAGTAGCAAGTGACCTGAGGCGCCTCCCCGAAGGGAGAGACTGAAAAAGGTGATTTGCTGGATGGGAGTGGTCCGAGATGATCTTTTTTGCCCGTTGTGAGGTACGTTGGAGATAACTGGAATGGATTGAGGGGAGGGGGGAGTTGATGATCCTGGAGGCCTTGGAGACAATGCGTTGTACTCTGTGTAGTGAGTGACTATCGGTGTTACCGTACCAGACTGTGATTGAGGAGGTGATGATGCTTTCAATGATTGATTGATAGAAACGGACCAGGAGGTGTTTATCGACTCTGAACTTTTTGAGCTGTCTGAGGAAATATAGGCGTTGTTGACCTTTCTTGATGACGTGGTCTGCATTGATGTGCCATTTTAGATTATTGGAGATATAGGTGCCTAGAAACTTAAATGAGTTTGTGGAGGTTATGGGGTGAGAGTTGACATGGACCGGGGGTTTGTGGTTTTGTTTGCGTCTGAAATCTATGATGATTTCTAAGGTTTTTGAAGTATTAAGCTGGAGGTTGTTATCTGCGCACCATTTGACTGCGCTATCGACTGTTAGATGGTATTGTGATTCTTTGTTGTCTGAGATAAGGCCAATTATTGTTGTGTCGTCTGCATATTTAAAAATTTTAACTGAGCGGGGTGAGAGGGAAGAAAGAGGGAAGAGAGAGGGGGTGGAGAGGGAGGAGAGGGTAGGAGAGAATGGGAGAGAGAGAGGGGAAAAGTTAGAGAGATGGGGGGGGAAAAGAGAAAGAGGAGAGAGACAGAGGAGAAAGAGAGAGGGGAGAGAGCCAAGGGGAGAGTGAGGTGGGAGGGAGAAATGGGGGAGAGAGGGAGATAGAGATGAGAGAGAGAGGGGGGGAAGAGAGAGAGGTGAGAGGAGAGACAGAGAGAGAGGGGAGAGTGTGTAGAGAGGGAGAGAGAGGGAGAGATAGAGAGGGAGGGTGAAAGAGAGAGAGGGGGGGAGAGAGGGAGGGAGAGAGAAGAGGGGGAGAGAGAGAAGAAAGAGAGGGGGAGAGAGGGGGGAGAGAGTTAGGGGAAAGAGAGGGGAGAGAGAGTTAGGGGAAAGAGAAGGGAGAGAGGGGGGAGAGAGAGGAGAGAGCGGACGAGAGAGAGGGGGAGAGTGAGGTGGGAGGGAGAGAGAGAGAGGGGGAGAGAGAGGGGAAGAGAGGAGAGAGAGAGGGGAAGAGAGAGAAGGGGAGAGAGAAGAGATAGGGAAGGGGAGAGAGTGAGGGGTGAGACAGGAGAGAGGAGAGAGAGAGGGGGAGGGGGGAGAGAGAGGGAGGTTGGGAGGAGAGAGCGGAAGAGAGGGGGAGAGAGAGAGGGATGAGAGTGAGGTGGGAGGGAGAGAGATAGAGGGGAGAGAAAGAGAGTTGGAGAGAGAGAGGAGAGAGAGGGGGGGAGGGAGAGGGGGATTGAGAGGCAGGGCTGCCAACTCCCATGCATTGAGCGTGAGAATCACGCATTTCACCAAATTCACACGCTGATCACAAATTTATCTTGCTCTGTTGTGAGAAATTCTGTGATCAACAAATATTTCAAAACTCATATCAACTGCATGGGCCGCGGGTGTTGGAAGCAGAAGCAGCGGCGGGGATAGATGCGGACGGGGAGCGGGGCTGGCAAGTGTTTGCCGGGCTGGCGAGTCGCTCACTGCAGCTCCGGCCATGGAGCAGGCCTCAGTGCAAGAGTCCAGGGCCGTCGGAGATGTCGAACCGTTGCGCCGCTGCCGTGAGAGTCTGTGCCGAATTCGCCCAGATGACTGGCGTGGATCAGGCTGCGGCTCGGTGCATCCTGGAGGACAACCAGTGGCTGCTGGAAGTAAGTACCAAGCACTGGGTGGATACGGTGGAAGATAGTGGACTTCAAATGGGGGTGGTTGGTGAAAGCATACTGCTTGCCTGCTAGATTTTCACTTACTGTAACTGCAGGAAAAATGTTCCCGATGTTGGTGGAGTTCAGAACCATGGGTCACAGTTTAAGAATAAAGGGGGGGGGGCAGTTAGGACTGAGATGAGAACAAACTTTCTTCACGCAGAGAGTTGTGAATCTGTGGAATTCTCTGCCACAGAAGGCAGTGCAGGCCAATTCACTGGATGTTTTCAAGAGAGAGTTACATTTAGTTCTTGGGGCTAATGATATCAAGGGATATGGGGAAAAAACAGGAAAGACGTACTGATTTTAGATGAATAGCCATGATCATATTGAATGGCAGTGCTGGCTCGAAGGGCCGATGGCCTATTCCTGCACCTATTTTCTATGTTTCTATGCTTGAGTATATGGCAATAAAACTCGATCACTTGATTTTGAAGCATTCATGCATGGTGGAGGTATAACGTAGTCATAGAGTGATACAGTGTGAAAACAGGCCCTTCGGTGCAACTTGCCCACACCCGCCAACATGTCCCAGCTACGCCACCTGCTTTTGGTCCATACCTCCAAACCTGTCCTATCCATGTATCAGTCTAACTTTTTCTTAAATGTTGGGATGGTCCCTGCCTCAACTACCTCCTCTGGCAGCTTGTTCCATACACCTATCACCCTTTGTATGGATAAAGTTACCCCTTAAAAAGTTACCTCTTAAAAATACTTCATACAAAAAACATTGAAATCATACTTCTACAGTGCACTAAAACATGATTTTAATACATCAAATTTCAAAAGGTTCCTACCCTGGGAGGGGGGACACCCTTCTTCCACACCATCTCCCCACTCGGTTGCTCCACTCCCTCACCGGGTACCCCCAAGGCCAGTGATCAGTGATCGCACAGCCTCCCCCCTTTCAAAAACGCTCCAATCCAATTTAAAGCATATATATTGCATTCAAGTGTAAGTTAAAAGACTCGCTACATTATGCACCATATTGCACAATTTCAAGCTGAAAAATGCAAATGTTCCGTACCAATGGGAGAGGGACACCCTCCTTCCCCACCCCCCCCCCCCCCCCCTCCCCGGTCGCTATGCTCCCTCGGGCTTGGTCTTTCGCAATTTCTCACTCCCAACTCTCACCCAATGTTGGCAGCCCTGAATTCATGAGAATGTAGTCTTTATGTAATTAGTTAGTTTACCATTGCCATGGCCTCTATGGGCTGAAGTGCTTGTTTCTGTGCTGAGTCTCTCTATGTTGTTCTTGTGGTTTGTCACTCCTTCTCAGGACATCTAGTTTATAGTGTTGTAATGTGTATGATGGCTAATCAGGTGACTGATTACACCAATGTGGGCTCAAACGTTCCTTGCAGATAGCTGACAGAGGGGTACGGATGCTACAGTCTCAGAGGTTCTTGATTTTAGAGATTCTATTTTCCTCTTTGCTTGCTCTATTCCAGCTTCCAACTATGAGAGAGCACTGCTGTTTATGCGGGTATGCCGAACAGAACGATCCAATACTTGTTGTTCCCAGTGTTGTGCATTAATGTTGGAACTCTTCAGGAATGTTCCAAGACTCTTTGAATTTTGTCTTTCTGTCCACCATGGGGCCATTTGCCTTCAATGAGCTCTCCAGAAAGTAGATGCCTTTGTATTCTGTCATAAGCCATTCTTCTAACATCTCTCTATGATTGCATGATTCTATGACACATTATTGCAATTAAACAATTTGTCACAATTACTATTAACTAATTTGGGTATCATTCTGAAATATCAATACCTTACCTGCTGGAACAGGAGTGATCATGTTGAGGTATAAGAACAGTCTAACACTTTTGAAAACATTCACAGTTTTCAGATTTTTATTTACCAATGCTCATTATAAATCAAGAAAAAGCACAAAGTGCTGGAATAACTCAGTGGGTCAGACAGGATATCTCTGGAGGATGTGGATAAGTGACGTCTGGTCTGATGAAGGATCCTAACATGAAATATTGCCTATCCCTGTTTGCCAGAGGTGCTACCTGACACACTCAGTATCTCTAACATGTTATAGTTTAAAAAATATATAAAATAGCAACTGCATTTGCTTGTATCTCCTCATTATAAAGCATGCCATCTGTATCTCCACATAACCTAATTATAGCATGAAACGAACTATTACCTTATATTATAATTACCATCTGATGGCAAGAAAATCATGGGTAATTGCAGGAAAAAAAAAACAATTATTAAAAACAGCATGCATAAATGTATGGGCAATAATTAACTCAAAGGTTGACTTTATTGAAAACAGCATCCAAAAATGTATGGGCAATAATGAACTCCAGGCTTCAACAATTGTCTTTGGTTAATGTTAAAGCCATCAGTGCTATACTTGATAAACTAATACTTACTGCCACATTATATTTCCTGCAATGCATTTGAATCCGGAGATATAATTTTTACATGTTGTGATATAATTAGAAGAGTAGCTGGTTTGAGTCCCCATGTTCTTTATTCACATGCAGGCAGCTCTGATAGTGGCATTTTTCCAGAGATTCAAAGTGGTGATAACCACAGAATGAAACACAGCAGTAATCAGTTACAGGAATCTATTGTTCAGCAGATACAGTATTTGTTGCAAGCCGATGGTATTGCTGCTAAATTCTGTTAGCAAAGATGTTCTCTGGAAGCTAATTCTGTGCATGAATCACATTATGGCCCAAAGTTTAATGCACAATAAAGTTATAGCTATGTGAAGGATGTATCTGCAGTTTTAGCCTGCCTCATGACCAAAGATAGAAAAAACTAACATAATTTGTGAAAACAATTTGTAGATTTGATTTTTGGACGGGATGCTACAGCATTCCTGCTCCATAATTTCTATTCATTTAATAGTAACTAAAGAGCCTATTAACTGAAAGAATGAGTTGATTTTATTAAAGTAAACCTCAGGCTAAATTCTCTAAATTAAACAAGCATAAGATCTCATAACTATGCTCCATGTATTCCCATTGGGTACTGCACAAAGGGATTTATTCAAACTCAGCTTCAAAAACCAACTGAAATCAGAAATTCCTATTTTGTACATTTGATCGTTTTTCAATTTGACAAGATGTAAATAATTGTAAAATAATTTTAAAGGCAATATAATTCAGAACAGGCAACTGCGCTTATTTCTGAACCTTTTCTAAGGTTATCTTTGTTAACTGTCACAAAGATAGGATAGAGGAAACAGAACTGTTCTGAAATTAAAGATTTCTTACTGCATGCAAAGGGACAACTTGGTCCTTTTCAAAGACTTGTCCAATGTCTGTTCTTTTTCATATGCCTGCAAAATGTTCCTTCTACATTTCATTTGGAAATGTTGCTGCTGAATCTGCCTGTCTGTCAAATCTTAAGAACTTATTGTAAAAAGATTTCAGCACATCTTGCTCCTCGATTATTTGCCAGACTTCTTAAAACTGTGTATTGAATTGTAAATTCTGTGAATGGAAATTGCTTCTTTTTATCTTACTAAAATATTCATAATTGTGAACTGATCCCTTAAATTTAATTTTATCATTCCCTAATCGAAAGCCAAAAATCCCAGTTTCTTTCATTTCTTTAACTTAGCTTCTCAGCCTAATATCATGCGTTAATCTAATGTGTGTGCTCCCCAACATTTGTGCTAACATGGTGTGCCCACAATAGGCAGTGTTCTAGCTGAAACCAAACCAGTGATGTTTGAATTTGTAAATTCAAATAGTTGGCAGCTCACTGATTGTTTTATTACATCTTATTTTCCACGTTTGCAAACCATCTATTTTTTTTAAATTAGTAAAACATTTTTTCAACCTAGAAAATGCCTGAGAAATTATGATTTGATTCAATTTGTTTTACTTATTTTTGATTCAGCTTTTACATGGCAATTCTTGCCTCAAAGTTTGTATTAGATTATTTTTTGTTACATATAGACAATAGACAATAGGCGCAGGAGTAGGCCATTCGTCCCCTCGAGCCAGCACCACCATTCACTGTGATCATGGCTGATCATCCACAATCAGTACCCCATTCCTGCCTTCTCTCCATATCCCCTGACTTTGCTTTCTATAAGAGCTCTATCTAACTCTCTCTTGAAAGCATCCAGAAAATTGGCCTCCACTGACATCTGAGGCAGAGAATTCTACACATTCACAACCCTCTTTGTGAAAAAGTTTTTCCTCATCTCCGTTCTAAATTTTTTTTTAGTATGTTAAAAAGTGTTGTTTTGGAGGTCTAGTCGTTTTATGTTGGGGAAACCTTTTTCTCGGAGATGCGTCTTTCCTCCGAGCCGCATCTTTGCCCTCTCCTTGCGGCCGACCACCTGGACTGGAGCGGCGTTTCCTGCCGGGACTGGCCAGAATCTTCAGCTTCCGCGGCGGCATGGCGTTGAAGCACCATCGTGGAGCGGGCGATGCTTTACCGAGGGCCACCGTGTGGTAAACTCCGGAGTGCTGAGACCGCGGACTCCAACCTCGCGGAGCTGTGGGGTCTGCGGAGTGTCCATCTGCAGCGGCGCTGACTTTAAACACCGCGGAGCATGGGATCTTTTGCCGAGATTGCCAGTGTTGGAGCTCCGACCAGCGCAGCTTGTGGACTTCGGGAGCTGTGGTCTCCAGTAGCAAGCGGCTGTTCCAGACACTCCAAGCCGCTGAAGAGTGTTCTTCCAACGCCGGCGAGAGGGCCTGAAACATCAGGCCGCCGTTGTGGCGACTGCGGAGGCCTCAAATAGGCCCCGACCATGGGCTGAACAAGAGGAAGAGGACTGGACTTTGCTGCCTTCCCTCACAGTAGGAACCATTGTGCGGAGATGTTTAATGCTAAATTCTGCTTTAATGTTGTGTTTTATTTTTATTGGTGTGCTGCAAATGGCAACTCAAATTTCACTACACCAATTGGTGTATGTGACAAGAAATGACCTTTGTCCTTTGTTGTCCTTTGTCCCTTGTAAATGGCTTACCCCGTATTCTTAAATTGTCGCTCCTGGTTCTGTACTCCCCCAACATCGCGAACATTTGTCCTGCCTCTACCGTGTCCAAAGCCTCAATAATCTTATATGTTTCAATAAGATCCCTTCTTATCCTTCTGAATTCCAGGGTATACAAGCCCAGCCGCTCCATTCCATCAACATATGACAGTCCCGCCATCCCGGGAATTAATTTTGTGAACCTATGTTGCACTCCCTCAATAGTAAGAATGTCCTTCCTCAAATTTGGAGATCAAAACTGCATGCAATACTCCAGGTGTGGTCTCAGTAGGGCCTTGTACAACTGCAGAAGGACCCCTTTGCTCCTGTACTCAACTCCTGTTGTTATGAAGGCCAACATGCCATTCGCTTTCTTCACTGCCTGCGGTACCTGCATGCTTACTGCATAATATTCACAGGGTGGGATTTGCAAAATATCAATCATGCATTGGCGCCAACAGGTGCATGAGAGGAAAATACAGTGTAGTATAGCATGTTCCTTTAAGCCCATTGCTCTGATTCTCACGGTAGGAAAGCAATTTAAATAAGCACCTCTAGAGACCAGAGGATAATTTTCTGTATATCTACAGCTGTTTACCCTTGGTAACTGCCCTTTGGGAAAAGTTAATGAAGATGAACAAGAAACTATTTATTTATTTACAGTAATTTTCAAATCTTGACATTTTTATGAATGAATTGGGACAACCGCATATTACGCACTGAAAAAAATGCATTCATGATTGTACATACCTCCCATTTTTAAAATTCTAATTAGACTTGTTTTTGTAATCTGAAGCGTTTTGGCAAAATACACTCTGCTACTTTTAATTAACATAAACTGCAAATGCCTCCACTGGTAATGGCAATCACTAGAGGTTTGGAAATTAACTTTCATTAAAGATAGATATGATTTATCAGAGGATTGAGTGAGAAATATTTTTTAGTATTGTCATTTTTGACTTATCTGAAAATTGAATTCAAATAATACATCTCTAAAACTGCTACATCAGCTTCTATTGGTATTTTGTGGCAAGACTCTTAATATTGGTATGGATTTCTCTAATCCCAAGAGCATACTGTAAATAGTAGAATGGAAGAAACACCAGCTTAAGTAAAGCAGCACATCACCATGTTTGCAGTGCAAGCTGTTTTTAGCAATATTACATACAAAACAAATCAGATCTAAGAAATATGCACTTTTGCTTTTCATCCCAATTATAACAATAGCTTGAGTTAGTGCCAGATAAGATATTTATTACATTTTATTATCTATAGAACTATTATTTGGAATTTCCAAAATCAGTAACAAAACCTATTTGACTTTCAAAGTTAAATAAATAAAAATCATGGCAAAAGTAGTTCAAGTCAATGGGTGAAATTATCGTATGTAGTGAACTTATAGATAGACACAAAATGCTGGAGTAACTCAGCGGGTCAGGCAGCATTTCCAGAGAAATAGGTGATGCTTCGGGTCAAGACCATTCTTCAGGGATACATGGATGCAAATAATGGACGAGTAGAGCGGTGGAGGGGTGTTTGTATCCATATATCCCTTCGTTATCACCTTTCCACAGCCAACAATGGAACATTATGGGCACCACCTTTCTCTGGTCATCGTTGCCGGCTCTGATTTGTTCTGAACTTCTTCATACCTCTAGCATCCCTCTCCCCTAACTCTCAGTCTGAAGAAGGGTCTCGACCAGAAACGTCACCTATTCCTTTTCTCCACCATTGATGCTTCTTGACCCGCTGAGTTACTCTGCAATTTTGTGTCTATCTTCAGCGTAAACCACCATCTGCAGTTCCTTCCTACACATTTTGTAGTGCACATATGATGGTTGGTGGTTTGTACAGGCCAATGGCACCAGTACATTTTTACAATGTGGAGACCAGCAAGCAATTGTTGTTTTTGAAATGTATTTTTTCCTATTTTTCAGCATGAATGGAGCAATAGATTAGGTGGAGCGCTAGATCAAATTTAATTATATTTTATACATCTAAAGTTTCCTATCCTTTTATCAAAATGAAAAAATTAATATATCTAGGTTCCTGAAAGCTGCTTCAATCATCTGTTAATTAAATAGGAATTAGGCAATATCCCGAAAGGAAACTGGATTTGCAAACGTGATAAAAGACAGGAAAAGCTGATGGTCCCTTGCTCTACATGGAATTATTTGTTCATACAACAAATGCTTACTGAATCCATTTCCCGACCCCACAATCACGTAGGTTTACAAGGTTAATTCCCGGGATGGGTGCAGCGTAGGTTTACAAGGTTGATTCCTGGGATGGCGGGACTGTCATATGCTGAGAGAATGGAGCAGCTGGGCTTGTACACTCTGGAGTTTAGAAGGATGAGAGGGAATCTCATTGAAACATACAAGATTGTTAAGGGCTTGGACACACTAGAGGCAGGAAACATGTTCCCGATGTTGGAGGAGTCCAGAACCAGGGGCCACAGTTTAAGAATAAGGAGTAAGTCATTTAGAACGGAGACGAGGAAACACTTTTTCTCACAGAGAGTGGTGAGTCTGTGGAATTCTCTGCCTCAGAGGGCGGTGGAGGCAGGTTCTCTGGATGCTTTCAAGAGAGAGCTAGATAGGGCTCTTAAAAATAGCGGAGTCAGGGGATATGGGGAGAAGGCAGGAACAGGGTACTGATTGGGGATCATCAGCCATGATCACATTGAATGGCGGTGCTGGCTCGAAGGGCCAAATGGCCTACTCCTGCACCTATTGTCTATTGTCTATAAACTAAGGAATTTTATTGAAAAGGCAAGAAACATTTTCACATACACACATACTCATAAACACGGATGAATAAATAGATTAAAACGTATCAATTACAACATTGAATGTGTCAACATTGAAAATGTCACCTATTCCTTTTCCCCAAAGATATTGCCTGACCCACTGAGTTACGCCAGCATTTTGTGCCATCTTCAGTGTAAATTAGCACCTGCAGATCCTTCCTACACATTGAATGCTATTTGTTGATTATTTTACATAATTTACTGTTTAGGTATCAAGTCGTGTATGAAAATTATTTTACAGAGACTAATGCTATATATAAATTAATATTAGCTGCAATGACACTTAAACATATAATTTTGTTTGCAGTGTTTTGTACACTCCAATTCATTTTGCATTCCTCAGCAAATCTTAGCTGGCAGAGATCATCTTTTACAAACTAAAATGTTCAAATTAGAAATGATGCTTCGACTAAAAACAGGTTGCCGTTTGGTCGAAGCCAGTGGAGTGGGGTTGCTATTTACTTATAGGTAGTCAAAGGCAATCTCCTTCGCTGACTGGCCATTTTGTTTGCCTCATTGGAGTTTTCAGCAAAGATCATCTTTGGTTTTAAGGACCTAGAAGATCCGCCGGAAGGTAAAATGCCCGCTAACTTTATTAAACTTCTTAAAAACTGTCTCCACTCTTTCTCCCCCCCCCCCCTTCTCTCCCCTTCTCCCCCTTCTCTCTCCCCTTCTCTCCCCTTCACTTCCCCTTCTCTCTCCCCTGCTCTCTCCCCTTCTCTGTCCTTCTCTCCCCTTCTTTCCCCTTCTCTCCCTCCCGCGCTCTCTGAAGGACTTACTCTGTGGCAGCCGTTTACCTTCCTCTTCATCGCGCAGACAGCGCTCCTCCGCTGTCCCTGGCCCCCACATTTGCGACGTGTTTGTGTGTGTGTGTGTGTGTGTGTGTGTGTGTGTGTGTGTGTGTGTGTGTGTGTGTGTGTGTGTGTGTGTGTGTGTGTGTGTGTGTGTGTGCGGTCGGTAACAAAGATCCTATCAGATCTTTGGTCAGTAGATGCAGCTCACGCTTCGGTCGAGGCATTCCAGGCGTGTGACCAAAACCTCTGGCGACTCATGGAATCCTTGGGTGGGGCGCAAGGTCACCAGAGGTTTCCGTTCAGGTTTCCTAAGTGGGACAGGGGATTCAATGTAACAAAAAAAACAAAAACAATTTAGTTGTTGGAAGTCTAAAATAAAAATAGAAAGTCCTGGAAATGCCCAGAAGCTGAGTTAGCTTCAGTGGTGAAACAGAGTTAATGTTTCAGAGCAATGACATGATGAATGGTCATTTATCTCAAATGTTAACAGTTTTTTTTCTCCATTGATACAATATTCAGCTCTTGGCTTTCTATCCGGCTTTGGCTTGCCTGCAATAAAACAGAGAAATCCAATCCAGCTAACTATCACCCAATTAGTCTACTTCCAATTATTGGCAAAATGGTGAAAAACATTGTGAATAGCCCTGTGAATAAATATTTGCTTTCCTGTTGAATGATTTTCCTTCTGGGAATTTGCCAGACCTTAGTACAGCATTGGCACAAATGTGGACCAAAGAGGTGAATTCCAAAGCAGAGTTGAGATGAAGTACGCTTCATATGCTTATTAAGCAGAGTTTCAACAATTCTCAAGAAACCTAACAGTAAGGTGCCTGAATACACAGCCCATTCCTTCTATCCAGAGATGCTGCCTGTCCCACTGAGTTACTTCAGCATTTTGTGTCTATCTTCGGTGTAAACAAGCATCAGCAGTTCCTTCCTACACACTTAGGTGCTAGGTTTCCCTTTACCACCAGATCATTCACTGTCTCCACTACCTTCACACCCACTGCTATGCCTGGTCCATTCAAATATAGTTACAACAGTTATCTATCCAGGCTACTGCAATACTACTTCCCCAAAAATATGCTCTGTGCCACCAGAGGGAAAGGACAGCAGCTACAAACTACACCACCCCATACAAATCACAGACCAAGCTGCCTTGAAAATATATTGTCAAGTACTGCAAGTACTGTTCCATAATAATTACTGTCTACCACTTCCTTTTGAAATATTATTCCTGACCACCTTTCTTTTCCTAATGTACATGATTTTGCATTGAATTTTTACATCTTCTGCAGATTTTTCTATACATTTTTTGTACTATTTGGTACAGGTTTAAATCCCTTGGCCTTAAATCTCACAGTCACCATAATCTATTTTTATAAATGGCATTGACCTGAAACATTAATTCTGTTTCACTCTCCATTGATGCTGCCTGACCTGCTGAATATCCCTTGATATTTCTGTGTTTATTTTAGATTCTTAACGCCTGCAGGTGTTTTGTATTTTCATTTTTGACCACAATCTGTGCTATTTTTATTTTCCTTTTATTTTCCATTGTCACTTCCCTCCAGTTATCTAGGGAAATATATTTTGGGAAATAGAGGCTTTGACCTGTAGTAGGATAAGATAGCACAGTTACATTTACAATGGTTCTTTCTATTTTACATTCACAAATGCTCATAGTTCACCATTATTTGTTCAGTATGGGTGTCAGGGGAAGGCAGGAGAATGGAGTTGAGAGGGAAAGATATATCAGCCATGATTGAATGGCTGTGTAGACTTGATGGGCCGAATGGCCTAATTCTGTTCTGATGCTTTCTGAATTTTTGAACCATAGTTTCCATCTTGTCTCTTGGAGATTACTGTTTCCTATATCAAGATAGGTTTCTTCCTTTCAATCATATTCTGATTGCTATTTGATAAAGTTTCACATACTATCATACTATTAACTAAATTGATGTCATTATTCTTTGTGATTATTCATATGATCTGCTTCACGTTTGGTTCTGGGACATACTCTTAAAATCATTTCATATAATTTGCGAGCATTTTGGTGTTTGTTAGGCTGTTTCACTTGATCTAAATAAAAGTTTCAATACCTCATTAAAATGGTTCTGCATTTGCCAGTGGCCTGTCTAATCTCCACATTTATGCATTGTAATGTTTTACAGTTGATGCCAGAAAGCTGAAACAACTCCCACTTCAGTCTTAAATCTTCTTCATAATTTTACCCATAAAGTCTCCATGGACTGCTTACTTCTCATCTCTTATCTTCGAAGCAATTTCATCATTAATCATTGCCAATTCCTTTTTGTGTACCATTTTCCCAATTCTTGTCTGTATATCCTATAGAACCTGTTACATTTAATTTCCAGTCCTGACATTTTATCGATAAGTTTTTCATTGCACATCAATGCTGGAAAAGCTTGTCTGAAAATGACCAGATCCTATCAATATGCCACAGAGGATCTGTATATGTGTTGATGTGGTACCTGTGCTCTCTAAGGAACAAAACAGCTGTGTGCTTTTCATCTTTAACAAAAAAAGGACTGAAAAATACCAGAAATGCATCGTTAAGCAGCATCTATGGGGAGAGAAACAAAAGACTTTCAGCAGTAGCAAAGTGAAACAATAACTGATTTTCTCCCTGCTCTTTGAATTTCAGGCTTTGATAGTCTTTTGTTTTTGTGATTTTTGTTTTACTTTGCCTATCATGGGCAAGCAATTGTAATCCAAGCTTCCTTTGTAAAGCTCAGTATGATGAATTGGCAGTTAATTCACTGACCATCTATCTTCACGTGGAAAGAAATACTACTGAAAAGGACAAAGCCTGGGACACTTAGAGATGGAAATGTATTGTGAGTAATAGGCAGGTCATACCTGAAAGACTTATTTGCCATTCAATACGATCATGGCTGATATCCGTGAGGCCCACACCACCCTGCCCACACTCATCTCACCCTTGCCATCGGGAAGAAGCTACAGGTACAGGAGCCTGAAAACTGTAACGTCCAGGTTCAGGAACAATTTCTTCCCTACAGCCATTCGGCTATTAAACACTACAACCTCAAATAAGCTCTGAACTACATAGACTATTATTGTTATTATTACACTATTATTGTTTTTTTGTGTGTACATATGTGTACTTGTGTGAGTGTGTATATATATATACGGGTGTTTCCGTAAATAAGAGTACCAACCTGTGACATGGTTGGCCAAATTTGAAAGTTATTAAATCATAATGAAATACCACAGCATTAAAAAGGGATCTACCTATGATCCTTTTGAGCTAATTTGTGATCAAAATCGACCAAAATTTAAACATTTCAAAATTTGAAAAGAAAAACGGGAATTTATTTTTAATAAGACATATAGGGGCACCTACTGATTTCTAAGCTCCCTTAAAAAATGTTGGCATGTAACCCACCACGAGGCCCATAGTTCACTCCAGGGTCATTATAATCGTGTTGTTTGAATTTTTTTTAATCGTGACGAGTGCAAAAAATAGCATTGACAACAGGAGGGACTACAGAATGACTACAGAAAATAGGTGAGCAAACTAGATATTTATTTCATGATTTTTAATTCTATTCATTATTAAGTATTCCAATGGAAATGCAAAATATAAACAATAGGAAAAGAAACAATAAATATTAAAATGGTTACTCTGCTTTTAATTCACACATTTCACACTTGACCAAATGGATACTGCTACTCACATTCTGCTGCAAAACCTGGGGCATCAGAAAACCATCTTATCGGATGATAAAGTATAAAAATCATAAGCATTTAGCTTATATAGAGTTATTTGATTGCAAAATTATTGTAATCTTTCTGGTATAAATTAACCTAAGGATTTGATGAAATCCTGCTTGAAAAATGGCACAAAAAAGGCAAGAAAACACAGGGACATATCTGATATTTTTCTTTGTAAAAACAGATTTATGTAGTTTTGCTTCATCTCATTATTTTGTCTATGCACCATGATCTACACTACTTAAACTACAGGATATGAATCAGTGGGAATATTACATAAAGCACAGGAAAATAACCTGGAAGTTTGGAGACCTTCAGTTACTACTGAGTGCTGTATTTATGCAAATACCCATATATATATGATCTACTAGACCAAGTGCAGACCCGTTGGGTCTGTTCCCCCAACGTGCGGTTGTGGGGGGGGGGGGGAGGTGGCATACAGCGTCACACACTAACTATTCCCCCCTCCCCCGCACTCACGCTAATTACCCCCCTTGATATGATATTTTACCCCATAACCACCCTATCTACTGACGCATAGCCCCCAACTTGCAGTCACATCTAGATAGGGGGGGGGGGGGAGGGATGGAGGGAAGGAGGGGGAGAAAAAGAGGGGAGAGAGAGAGAGAGAGGGGGGAGAGGAGATGGGGGGGGGAGAGGAGAGGGGGGGAGTGGAGAGGGGGGGAAGGAGAGGGGGGAGAGGAGAGGGAGGGGAGAGGAGAGGGAGGGGGGCGGGGAGGGGGGAGAGGGGAGGGAGGGGGGGGGAGAGGGGGGGAGAGAGGAGAGGGGGAGGGAGGAGAGGGGGGGAGAGAGGAGGGGGGGGAGAGAGGAGGGGGGAGAGAGGAGGAGAGGGGGGGGAGAGGAGAGGGGGGGAGGAGAGGGGGGAGAGAGGAGAGGGGGGGAGAGGAGAGATGGGGGGGAGAGGAGAGGGGGGAGAGAGAGAGAAAGAGAGAGGGATAGGGAGAGAGAGTGAGATGTGGGGAGAGAGAGGAGGGGGGAGAGAGAGAGAGAGTGCCTTTTTACTTCAACCCAAACCCAAACAACCATTTGCAGGCAGTGCTTTTTTACCTCTAAACATATTTTCATTTTCAAACCAAATTAAGGGTATTCACAGTGCTGTAGACATTTGTTCAGTGTCATTCAGAGCTCAGAGTGACAGAGACTAATTGACAGAGCTCCATCTTGCAGAGATTAATTGAGGCACACCACTTCCTGGTTTTATAGTCCCTCCCTCCCCCCTGCCGCCAGCGGGGGTAGCAGAGAGAATGGGGAATTTTGTAAAAACATTAATATCTCTGTCATTATTCATCGACGGGAAAAATCCTCGGCACACATGCGGCGGAGGGGGGCTCTGAGCGAGGTGGCCAAAAATGACGGCCGTAGATGGCAGCGTTCTCTCGGAAATCGCAGCACAGAAGGCCAAAAGCGGTCAAGAACAGAGATTTAGTAATATAGAAAGATATATATGTGTATTTGTGAGTATGTGTATATACAGACACACTTAATTTTTTCTCTCTCATTTATAATATTGTTTACAGTGTACTATGTTTACATATTCTGTTGTGCTACTGCAAGTAAGAATTTCATTGTTCTATCTGGGACATACAATAAAACACTCTTGACACTCTCTTTATCCTATTAGTAGGATTTTAGTGCCCTTTTCCCACACTGCTTCTGTGCCCAGAAATCTACCCATTCTCATTTATTTTCACAGCCTAGAAGGAGCCAATTCAGTCCATTGAGTCTATATCAGCTCTCGCTCAAAACAATCTCATCATCCCATTCCCTCTTTTACTTCCTTGTAACCTATTCTCCCTCATGTGTCCATTAAAACTGTTCTGGCTCTCCTGTATTAGAGGGAATTAACCTGCCAGCCAGAAGATTTTTGAGATGCAAGAGGAAACTGAAATAATGGTTGTTGAGAGACAGTACAAACCCCACACAGGTAGCACATGATATTTGGGAGTGAAGATCTGTGAGGTGACAACACCACCTGCTGCACCACAATGCCATCCCACTGCACAGTTGTCCCCTTCAATGTATTCAGCGACCTGGCCACTATCTCTTCTGCAGTAGTCCACTTACTATCTAAGTGACACCATTTCTCCCCATTTCAGTAACACATGTCTTACTCATTGATCGAGACCCCAACCGGAAGAATAATCCTCCATGAGTCCAACCTTTTGAACCTGGTTAGATATTTGTACATTTTAATTAAGGACCCCCAACATTACCTCAACATAATCTTCTAAATACTAATGAATATAATACCCAATTTCTCCTTGTCTAATCTTTCATCTATCCAAGAAGGATAGCAGGAGTTTCTGTGAAAGATTTATAGTACTTGGACGAAACGCTGCATTATTAGGGTATTGATCCGTGTGTGCAGCTGGTCTGCAATTGTTCATGGAAGCAATAAGGATGGCATGTTGTCCTGAGTGGACAAAATGGTTGTGGGCCCAAGCTTGATGTTCCTGATGCCTGGTGGAGATCACATTCCCTGTGGCCCAATCTGCCCATTGCTTTTTTCTAAAGCAATTAAATTAGAACTTTTGAAGAGAAAATGTTTCTTTAACAATACAAATAATACATATGGGAATGTATGGTTCCATTTTGAAGAGATGCTGGTGTGAGGGGAATAAACAATGGACAGAATAGTCAAAAAGCCAGAGAGCGAGGAAGGAGGGTTGGTTTAAACTGCACGTATTTTAATGCAAGGGGCTTGACGGGCAAGGCAGATGAGCTTAGGGCGTGGATAGTTACGAGCGACTGGGACGTTGTAGCCATGACTGAAACCTGGTTAAGGGAGGGGCAGTACTGGGAGCTCAATGTTCTGGGGAACAGGAGCTTCAGGGGAGACAGGGGCGAGGGAAAAAGAGGAGGGGGGGGGTGGTTGCATTGTTGGTTACGGAGGATGTCACGGCTGTGTTCAGAGGTGACATTATGGTCGGTTCATCTAGTGAGGCTATATGGGTGCAGCTGAGGAACAAGAAAGGGATGATCACCTTGTTGGGAGTGTACTACAGCCCCCCAATGGGATGCAATTGGAATTAGAAGAGCAAATGTGCCGGGAGATTGCAGACAACTGCAGGACAAATAAGGTTGTTGTGGTAGGGGGTTTCAACTTTCCCAATATAGACTGGGAAAATCATAGCGTGAAGGGTTTAGATGGGGTGCAATTCCTCAAAAGTGTTCAGGAGAGTTCTCTGAAACAGCATGTGGAGGGCAACTCTGGATCAAGTATTGGGAAATTGGGACGGGCAAGTTAATGAAGTGTGTGTGGAGGAGCCTTTTGGGACAAGTGACCACAGTTCGATTAGGTTTAAGATAGTTATGGATCGGGGTGGAGAGGGTCCACATATTAAAATGCTCAACTGGGGTAAGGTTAACTTTGAGGGTATGAGAGGTGATCTCGCTCAAGTTGACTGGAGCGGGTTATTTGAAGGGAAAGGAACATTGGCCAAGTGGGATGTTTTTAAAAGTGTACTGAAGAGATCTCAGGATTTGTACGTCCCCGTTAGAGTGAAAGGCAAAGCAGGCAAATGTAAGAAAGCTTGGCTGACGAGGGAAATTGTGACGTTAGTCAAAAACAAGAAGGATGCATGGGACAGGTATAGGCAGTTGGGATCAAGTGCACCCCTGGAGGAGTTTCAGGAACTAGTCAAGAGTCAAGAGTGTTTAATAGCCTGATGGCTGTAGGGAAGAAGCTGTTCCTGAACCTGGACATTTCAGTTCTCAGGCTCCTGTTTCTTCCCGATAACAGTGGTGAGATGAATGTGTGGCCAGGATGGTATGGGTCTTTGATGATGTGGGCTGCCTTTTTGAGGCAGCGACTATGATGGATCCCTTCGATGGTGGGGAACTAAGGAGATCAGAAGGGGATGGGAGATAGCCAAAATATTTTTTTAATACATTAGAGGGAAAAGGGTAATTAGAGAGAGAGTGGGACCTCTCAGGAATAAAAGCAGTCACCTCAGTGTGGAGCCACAGGAGATGTACAAGGTATTTCAATGGGTATTTCTCCTCTGTATTTACCGAGGAGAAAGACAGTAGGACGGAGGAAATTGGAGCAGTCACTGGAAGTGTCTTGAGAGCAGTCAGGGTTACCGTCGAGGAAGTACTGAAGGTACTGTCATGTTTGAAGGTAGACAAATCTCAGGGGCCTGATCAGATGTATCCAAGGGCATTGCAGGAAACTAGAGTGGAAATTGCGGGAGCCCTGGTTGAAATGTATAAGTCATCCTTAAATACAGAAGATGTGCCAGAGGATTGGTGGGTGGCAAATGTTATGCCTCTTTTCAAGAAGGGCTGCAAGGAAAATGGAAAGAACTGGAAGTGTAGAAAAGGGCAGAGATGCACAATCTATTCTTCTGCAGTTGTATAGGGCTCTGGTAAGACCACATCTGGAGTATTGTGTACAGTTTTGGTCTCCTAATCTGAGGAAGGACATCCTTGTGATTGAGGCAGTGCAGCGTAGGTTCACGAGATTGATCCCTGGGATGGCGGGACTGTCATATGAGGAAAGATTGAAAAGACTAGGCTTGTATTCACTGGAGTTTAGAAGGATGAGGAGGAATCTCATAGAAACATATAAAATTATAAAAGGACTGGCCAAGCTAGATGCAGGAAAAATGTTCCCAATGTTGGGCGAGTCCAGAACCAGGGGCCACAGTCTTAGAATAAAGGGGAAGCCATTTAAAACTGAGGTGAGAAAAAACTTTTTCACCTAGAGTGCTGAATTTGTGGAATTCCCTGCCACAGAGGGCAGTGGATGCCAAGTCACTGGATGGATTTAAGAGAGAGTTAGATAGAGCTCTAGGGGCTAGTGGAGTCAAGGGATATGGGGAGAAGGCAGGCACGGGTTATTGATTGGGGACGATCAGCCATGATCACAATGAATGGTGGTGCTGGCTCGAAGGGCCGAATGGCCTCCTCCTGCACCTATTTTCTATGTTTCTATGTTTCTATTGACAAACATTAAAACTATATTTCTAAGATAGTTTTGCATGGTCTTTGGTTGTTTTTTGAATGAACAGCCATAGAGTCATACAGTACAGAAACAGGCCCTTTGTCCCAACTTATCCATTCCATCCATAATGCCCCATCAATGCTAGTCCCACCTTCCACATTTTCCCCATCTCCCTCTAAACGTTTCTTATCTACATAGCCGTCCAAATGTGTTTTAACTGCTTTTATTGAACCTTCCACTCTCTGGCAGCTCGTTTCATATCCCCACAACGTTCTCCGTGGAAAAGGTTGCCCCTGAGGCTCCTATTAAATCTTCTCCCCCCCATTAACCTTAAACCTATGTCCTTTGGTTTTTAATTTCCCTACTTTGGGGAAAAGACTCTCTCTCTCTCTAGTTACTCTCTTTCTCATAATGTACATAAAATCACTGGAGTTTCCTAAATAATATCTGCCAGAGCTATCTCCTATCCCTTTATGCCCTCTTTGTGTATTATCAAAGAAATTCAAATTTAGTACTTGTGCTCAGAACGTGTCTCAACGTTTTAAACATAGTTCAGTTCTTCCACAAATTGCTATTGTGGATGTTTAAGATCACACAGCAACCATATGACGATCTGTTCAGTGTTCATGACCATTGTGTAGGAAGGAACTGCAGATGCTGGTTTACACCGAAGAAAGACAGAAAATGCTGGAGTAACTCAGCAGGACAGGAGAGAAGGAACGGATGATATTCCTGGGTAACATCACCCATTCCTTCTCTCTAGAGATGCTGCCTGTTCTGCTAAGTTACTTCAGCATTTTGTGTCTGTTTATGTCCATTACCATTGACTGCCCTTCCAAATGTACTTGTAATTTTTGTCTTGCAAGTTATTGTGGTTGTACAATACACAATATATGCCAACTTAATTTTTAAAGTTATACAGAAAAAACAATCTACCTAGCCTTGATGTCCTATATACTAAAAATAATTTAGAAGGTGTTAATGTTTTTATAAAATTTGCCCCCAAGGTGCATAAGAACTTGGACATTAGGAGCAATAGAAGGCCAAATGACCATACAAGTCTTTGCGTTATTCAATAGGATTACAGTAGATCATCCAGGCTATTTCCCTGGCTGATCCTTATAATTCACTACTCAAATTTCTACAAGCTCCAGAGTTAGCTGCATGCAGGGAATCTGCAACCTGCTATCTTGGATTTCATCAGCTAATAGATCATGGAAGCCAACATGAATGGGGTTTCTCATTGTTTGGCATTTGAAAAAAATAATAAATGTTATAACATTTATTAAGAAAATCTGCTAAATTTTACAAATACTTAGTAATGTATTACTGATATTTTGTTTTACTATAACATATATTTTCTGTTATAAAACCATACCAAAATGGAGAAGCTGGATGGGGTTCAGAAATGCATGGTGTGATTTAGTTAACTAACTTATATATTACCTCCCCTACCATGGATGAGGCTCACCAGGGTCTCTTCAATACCCCGCAACACTGCTCTCTCTCCCCATAACCCACTCGTAACAGGGGCAGAGACCCCTAGTCCTCACCTTCCACCCCACTAGCCGTCACATACAACAAATAGTCCTCCGTCATTTTCGCCACCTCCAACGTGACCCCACCTCTCGCCACATCTTCCCATCTCCCCCTCCCCCCCCCCCCCGACTGCTTTCCGCAAAGACCGCTCCCTCCATAATTCCCTGGTCCAATCTTCCCTTCCCACCCGCACCACCCAATCCCCGGGCACTTTCCCTTGCAACCGTAAGAGATGCTACACGTATCGCTTTACCTTCCCACCCCCCCCACCCTACATCAGTCTGAAGAAGGGTCTCGGCCTGAAACTTTGCCTATTTCCTTCGCTCCATAGATGCTGCCGCACCCGCTGAATTTCTCCAGCATTTTTGTCTGCCTTCGATTTTCCAGCATCTGCAGTTCCTTCTTGAACATAACTTATTTGATTACTCATTTTTTGTTTATCATTGTTTGCTTTTAACTTCTTAGTTATTGCAAGCTTGTGATTGCTGTTTGGTATCTTCCTGATTAGTCAATATAATTTGTTGCTGTTTCATAAACAAGCTTGTCTGTACAGAATGTGTATGTTCTCCCCGTGACCACGTGGGATTTCTCCGGGTGCTCTGGCTTCCTCCCATACTCCAAAGACGTACAGGTTTGCAGGTTAATTGGTTTGGTTTAATTGTAAATTGTTCATAGTGTGTGTAGGATAGTGTTAGTGTGCGGGAATCGCTGGTCGGTGCGGGCTCGAATAACCTGTTTCCATGCTGTAATTCAAAACTAAATTAATAAAAGTGAAATTGGGGTGAAAGAAATTCATTTATAATAAAATAATTCAACATAGATCAACCTAACAAGAAGCTTTTGTGTTTTAATTAAATGTCTGGACTGTAGGCTCAGCATCCATTTACAAACCTAAAGGGACCAATTTTCCTCTGCTGAAAGATTAATATATGTCTATTCTGTGAGCATTTTGGGGAAGGAAAATAAGAACCTGTTGTGGGTATTTTCTGTCCCTATATATCATTGATAATGGACTAAACCTGAAGGGAACTGCACTCCGGAAAAAAGATCCTACAACTTATATTCAACGTATAGCAAAGGAGCTGTATTATAATGGCTCCAACATTGACACTCTCCCCAACACTAGTTATGGAACAGAGACACGAGAGACTCCAAATGTTGGAATCTTGTGCAAAAAAATGCAAACTACTGGAGGAACTCGGCAGGTCAGGCAGCATCTGTGTAGGGAAAGGAACAGATGACATTTCAAGTCAGGATCTTTTCTTCAGACAGAAGAGGCTGGGGAACAGGAGCAGTGGGAAACAGGAATATATGGGATAAACCTGGCATGAGAAACAGGAGGGTCTGGGGAATGGGTGGAGGGTTGGTTTACAAGAGGGGGCATGTAACAGGAGGGGATACACCAAGGGATAACTTTTGGGAATGAAAATTAGGGAAAACCTATGCATCCTGAAAGGGTAGCACCATCGCAGGAGGGGTTTTCAACCTAAACCTTTAGAAGGAGTCAGTAGATCACCATGGGGATGGCGGCAGGCTGTTGAGGATCGATCTATCTATCTATCTATCTATCTATCTATCTATCTATCTATCTATCTATCTATCTATCTATCTATCTATCTATCTATCTATCTATCTATCTATCTATCTATCTATCTATCTATCTATCTATCTATCTATCTATCTAATCTCTTCCGGTTTGCATTGTTTTTACATTTGCAAAAAATGGTAGGCGATAACGCTACGATTTTTTGCCACCTTACTCGCCATTCTCCTGTGCTGCAAGTGCAACAAGTTTTGTTCCGATCGGTGGAATAGTACAAAAGTTATGGAGGTTTAAAAATCGTAAAAGCCGCCCCTTCCGGCACCCGCTGTCAATCACAGGCGGCGAGGAGAATAAAGCTGAAGGAGCAGAGTGATGAGAGTGTGTTGAGCGAGTGCGGAGTGAGCAGTGTGCAGAGTGAGCAGCGTGCAGACGGCTTCTGCGGAGCCAGCACGACGAGCCGCTGAGTGGAACCGGGAGTCGCTGAGTGAAGCTGGAGTCGGACTGGGAGCCTTTGAGTGAGGCCAAAAGCTGAAAGTGCGGGGTGAGCAGAGTGCGGGGTGAGCATAGAACGAGCTGCGTCTGCGGTGACCACAACCTCCCCCTCTCAACAGCCACCACCGCCCCCCCACCCACACACCCCTCCTTCTCCCCCTCCCCGCCCACACACCCCTCTCCTTCCCAAACACACCAACCCTCCCCCACCCCCCTCCCCATCACCCTCCCAACACCCCCCTCCCACACAACCCCCTCCCCATCCCCTCTCCAGAATGCCAGCTCACTCACCGTGCCCCTATGCTGCAAGTGCACCAAATTTCGTTCCGATTGGTGGCATAATGTTCAAGTTAGTGAGGTTTAAAAAAATTTAAAACCACGCACCCGCAGATCGATCTCCTCTCCTGCCAGTCAGCGCCGCGCGGATTACTCTCTTCTCCTGTCACTCCGTGGTACCGTCCGCCCCTTCCTGCGCCATCGTGTCTTTACTGGAGTTGAGGGACGCTCTGAATGGCCGGCAAAAGTCTCCAATCTGACACCATTTTTGGAAGGACCAGAAGCGGCCTTGCCCGGCCCGGCGCAGAGTCGGAGATGTCACCGGTGTCGCCAAACGGAAAGCGGAGACTCTGATCCCGGGGAGAACGACCAGCAACCAGCGCCCGCTGTGAGTCCCCATCGCACTGCCAGTTCCAGCCCCTTCTCCTCTGGTCCCCCTCGCTGGTTCCTGCCCCCCTCACCTGTGAAACCCCTTTCTCTCCCATGGCTCTTCCCCTGCCTTTTCTCTGAGCTCTCTCCCCCCTTCCCCCCCCTGTCCCCACAACCCACCTGCCCACCCACCCCCCTCCTCCCACACCCCCCCTCCACAAACCCCCCTACAATCCCTCCCTGCTCCCACACCCCCCCGCCCACACAACCTCCCTGCCCCCACAACCCCCGCCCACACACCCCTCCCCTGCCCACACAACCCTCCCCCCAACAACCCCCCCGCCCACACACCCCTCCCCCCAATAACCCCCCACCCACACCCCCCACCCAAACAAGCCCCACTCCCACACACACACACCCCTGCCCACACCCCCCCTGCCCACACATCCCCCTCCTCCCCACAACCCCCCGCACCCACACACCCCTCCCCCCTCAATACCCCCTGCCCACACACCCCCTTCCCTCCCACAACCTCCCCACCCACAGTTGCAGTAGACTGCTCATTTATTATTTGTCGTTTTCTTTAAAATTTCTGGTTACTTGCACCTTGCAATTGCTGATTGTTATCTCTACAATGCCAATAAAGGTGACAAGTGTTTTATTTGTTTGTTTGCCTCGGCGCGCGTTCTTGGGAGCATAAGTAGCATCAGCGGCATTAATCTTCTCTGCATTGTTGCACAAGACAGCTGCCAAAGTTTTGCTTGAGAAAGTACTAAGGTGCATCACTTTCCTCATCTGCAAATTGTGTTGCAGAATAGATCCATCATTTTATTTATGAATAACAGAATAACTTCTACAGGTGCACAGTAGAGAGCATATTGACTGGTTGCATCATGACCTGGTTCGGCATCTTGAACGTCCGGGAGCGTAAAAGACTGCAAAAGGTTTTGACCACTGCCCAGTCCATCACCGGCTTTGACCTCCCCACCATCAAAGGGATTTATCGGAGTCGCTGCCACAAAAAGGCAGCCAACATCATCAGAGACCCACACCTTCCTGGCCACACGCTCATCTCACCACTGCCATTTGGAACAAGGTACAGGAGCCTGAGAACTGAAAAGTCCAAGTTCAGGAACAGCTTCTTCCCTGTAGCCATCAGGCTATTAAACATTACAACCTCATAAGCTCTGAACTACAATAGACTATTATTATTATTATTGCACTGTTATTGTTTGTTTTTTAAGTATGTGTATATATATGTATATATATATATAAAAGTTTGGTGTACATACTCACATTATATATATATATATATATATATATATATATATGTGTGTGTGTGTGTATGTATACCAAACTTTTTTTCTCTCTCTCTCGTTTGTCATATTATTTATAGTGTACTATGTTTACATATTCTGTTGTGCTGCAGCAAGTAATATTTTCATTGTTCTATCTGAGACATATGACAATAAACACTCTTGACTTGACTCTTGAATTCCCAATTCACTACTGTGCCACAGGTACCACAGGTTGCGCTCAGAGTGATCCTGCAGGAAGGCTACATGTATGAACTGTGGGTATCTACCTGCTTAGGAGATTGCAGGTGAATGCATACTAATCACCCCATTTTATAACAGTTAATGGTGCCATCATTATTTGCACTAACATGGAAAAGTACAGCATAGAAACAACCCTTCGCTCCACAGTGTCTGAACCAAACATGATGCCAAGATAAACAAATCTCTGCCTGCACATTATCCATATCCGTCTGTTATCTACATATACATGTACCTACCTAAAATAGTCCTTTAAAATGTCATCATTATATCTGCCTCCACCACATCTCTGCCGTGCGTTCCAATCACCCATTAACCTCTCTCTCTCTCTCTCTTTTTTCTTAAAATCCCCCACTCATCTCCTTTAAACATTGCCCCTCTCACCTTAAAGCTATGCCCTTTATTCTTACATTATTTCCACTCTGGGAAAATGATTCTAACTGACGGAGTGTTCAACAAATTTGGTAAAGCTGATGATAATTCGATTCTAAAACATTTTTGATGTACAACCTTTAATTTTAAACAATAAGATTAAACTAAACATGTAAGTATTTGAAATTAAAGTAAGAGAACCTAATTCTTGTTGGGGCTAAAAGCAATCTCAATTTTTGCATAAGAGGTGGTTAGTGGATGGGATATAGAAATGATTCTCACTTATGGTTAACTAAAGTATTCTAGACACTCAGAAAGAAATGGTTGGAGTTTATTTAGATGAGAACATCCTTGTACTTTATTATTTCTACCATTAGAGGGAGCTTGCTGTTTGTGCTGCATCATGAGCAGTGGTGCTGACTGAAAATCCATGTACAGAAACCTATTAAGAGCCATGTAGCTCTGTTTATTCTTTCAACATCTTTAGCCATTCCTACGTTGTGCAAAGATTGCTTCAGTGGTTCATGGATCTACATTGTATTGATTGCTTTAATACATATTTTATTAAATTCTATAAAGGCAGCATTTGACGAAATGGCATCTAATAAGCCATGTAAAATTGATGTCAATTGGCTTCAGGGAGAAAATACTTCAATGATGGGAGTCATACCTGGCACAGAGGAAGATGGTTGTGTTGTAAGGGATAAATCTTACCAGCCTCAAAATATCCTTGCAGAAGTACCTTGGTGCTGCTTGTTAGGCCTAACCATCTTCAGCTGTTGTACCAATCGCATTCCCTCCACCATTAGGCCAAAAGTAGGGTCGTTGATGATGATTACACAACATTTAATTGGGGGGCAGCATGGTGGCACAGCGGTAGAGTTGCTGCTTTAGAGCGTCAGAGACCCGGGTTCGATCTTGACTGCGGGTGCTGACTGTACAGTGTTTGTACGTTCTCACTGTGACCTGCATGAGTTTTCAATGGGTACTTGGTTTCCACACACACTCCAAAGACATACAGGTTTGTAGGTTAATTCGCTTTGGTAAAAATGTAAATTTTCCCTAGTGTGCAGGATAGTGTTAGTGTGCGGAGATCGCTGGTCACCGCAGACTCAATGGGCCGAAGGGCCTGTTTCCTTGAGAAGGTGTTGGTGAGTTACCTTCTTGAAGCACTTCTGGTGAAGGTATTTTCCTGTCGGGTATGGAGTTTAAATATGATTAATGGTAAGAAAAATGGATCTTGGAAGTTTATGAAAACGATTGCATACATTTTCAGACAATCTTCTTATTCAGTTTTTGATTGTAGCTTTATTTTTGTCCATTTATGTATCTTCCTGTTTTTCCCTTAGGTTTAAAAGTATTCACATTTGCTAATCATTGTTTATTAACATTTATTATGTAATATATTGGTAAATCCAGTCAAAGAAATTCACTATGAACATTTATGGTTTTTATTTAAAATATTTGATAAAAATAGCTTTTGATCACAAGCATCAAATCTGATAGTTGTTAATAAGTACAATTTCTAATAAATGTGGATGTTACTGTTGGCATTGGTTGCCAACCTATTATTTATATTCTAAACCTGATGGTAGCCAAGCATTTCAAACAAATCTAACTTTTATTTAAACATTTATTGCTAATTAATCTTATATTGTTGAGTGACTGTCGCTGGGTCCACATGTAGTTAAACCATAAAGTCAATATCTGATCCAGACAAATTGAATCCTGAACTGCATAAATGATCATAGAAAACACGATTGCAAGCTTAAATGTAATTTATGGTTAAAGTTTTCTGACCTTCTGTGCAGCTTTATCTAATTCCACCCAGATATGACAGCACAGATAAATGAAACTCAACCCCATTATTCTTTTCACACATTGCATAGTGAAAATGAATTGCGGGGCAACTATTTTAACTGAATTAAAATTTTTGGACAAACTGATTCGCAAGCAGTGCACATACTGCTTAGGCCTGAAAACATTCACCTTTGGGAGCAACTTCAAATTAAAATTTCCTGTGTTGATTTGCAAATGTATCGATTCTGCCAAAGCTGAATTTGTAATATCTTTCACGTGATATGTATTTACTAATTCAGAAATACCGAACTGTACTTTCATCCAGATGTATTCTTGTGCTACTGACTTTGTTACAACTCTCCTGCAGTCATTCACATTCCATTTTAAAGAGAGTCGTGCTATTCCCCACAGGCAATGATAAAATCCTTCCACCTATTAGCCACGGGAAAGAGTCAGAATCTAATAGTCAATAAAATTCAAAATCAGATAATGATGGTGAATTATTGAGCATAATCAAATGGAGCAGATCCCTAGCTATAGGAAAAGAAAGTATGGATTGCATCTCCCAATTTTACTGGAAGTAGTGTATCCCTTTAATTATCATGTTTTACACTAGAGGAGAAACTGCTGAACAACTGAAACAACAAATGACAGCAAGGTTAATCCATGCAACAATCATGTTTGGGGTTCTTAAGTTTAGTATAGTTTAGAGAACGGCGTAGAAACAAGCCCTTTGGCCCAGCGAGTCCATGCCAACCAACGATCCCTGTGCATTAACACTATCCAACACACATTAGGGACAATTTACAATTTTACCAAGCCAATTAGCCTACAAACCTGTATGTCTTTGGAGTGTGGGAGGAAACAGGTCCTGGAGAAAACCCACGCAGATCACGGGGAAAACGTACATAATCCATACAGACAGCACCCATAATCAGGATCCAACCCAGGTCTCTGGCACTGTAAAGCAGCAACTCTACTGCTGCACCACAGTCTGACTGGTCAGTTTTTACAAGATTTAAATGTTAATTTAAATCGTACGATTACAATAAACTCTTTGTGCATTTGCAAAGCATTTAAGCATTTACAGTAAAACACTGTTCCCCAATAATTATACACCAAACATAATATTTTAATATTCAGCAACATAATAAACATTCCAGCATGTCGCTGCCAGAATAGAGGATTAACAGCTGCATTAAGGTATCAGCAGAAGATGTTTTAAGTCAGTCTTCAAAATTACTGACAAGTGCATTAGCATATTGAAGGACATCATTTAACTATTGATAAGACTCATGAAAGTAGCCTGCATTTGTTCGAGTAAAGTTGCCTTGGAATAAACACTGTCAATGACTTTCCCACATTTCTTCATGAAAATAGTATGTTATTGTATATAACACAAAATATGTTTTATGCGCTGCATCTGCGCCCAAGATGAGGTGCTCCATACCAGGAGATGTCCTAATTCTTTAGGGAACGGGGGTTCCCCTCTCCCATCATAGATGAGACCCTCACTCATGTCTCCTCAGTACCCCGCAAGTCTGCCCTTGCTCACCCTGCCCCAGTCACAAAAGAGACAGTCCCCCTCGTCCTTACCTTTCACCCCATCAGCTGTCACATACACACATCATCTTCCAAAATTTCCGACACTTCCAACGAGATCCCACCACTAGTCACATTTTCCCATCACCACCCCTTTCTGCCTTTGCAGAGACCATTCCCTCCACAACTTCCTGGTTAACTCATCCCTTCCCACCCATACCACCCCCTCCCCAGGTACCTTCCCCTGCTGCAACCGCAGAAGATGCAACATCTGTCTCTATAGCTCCTCTCTCGTCTCTGACCAGGGACCCCAACAGTCCTTTCAGGCTAGGTAGAGGTTCACTTGCACCTCCTCCAACCTCATCTACTGTATCCGTTATTCATGATGTGGACTCTTATACATCAGCGAGACCAAATGTAGACTGGGCGATCGTTTCACTGAACACCTTTGCTCAGCCTGTCTGAACCTACCTGATCTCCCAGTTGCTAAACACTTTTAATTCTCCTTCCCATTCCCACACAGACCTTTCTGTCCTTGGTCTCCTCCATTATCAGAGTGAGGTTAAACGCAAATCTTTTATTCATTGATCTCTATCTCTCTACATCATCATCTATATCTCTAAATTCCCTTATCCCTAAACAGTCAGAAGAAGGGTCTTGACCCGAAACATGACCCATCCTTCTCTCCAGAGATGCTGCTTGTCCCGTTGTTACTCCAGCTTTATGTGTCTATCTTCAGTTTAAACCAGCATCAGCAGTTCCTTCCTACACAAAATATAACAATCTTTCCGACTATTCCTGACATTTGTTTCTGCTCCCTCAACTCACCAATTAGCAGTGATTATTTCCATTAACCCTATCATTTTGCATTAATTCCTTTAAAACGTTAAATCAAATAATTTCTTAGTTTGTATTTTTAGAAAATATAATGCTACTCATAATTTAATCCCGGAGGTCCAAAAGCAATTTTGGTAGATTTACAATGCATGCTCTCTGAGGCCAATATATTCTTTGTAAGGGACAGTGACAGGAACTGCTTCTAATATTTGAGTTGTGGTTTAACCACACTTTAAGTGGCATTGTGATAAAACCTGTACCCTTTTGTACTCTAATTGTCTAGACATAAAGACTAACACTCCATCAGCATTTTTAATTAATTTCAGCAAAGGTCCATGACATTTTAATGAACTTTGTATATGGGGCTCCACAGCTCAAATCATGATTAATTAATAGCCTGGTTCTAAAGGATGCTCCAGAGAAAAGTGATTGTAAATTGATACAATTTTATATTGACCAGTTAAATCTGAAATTAGTAAAGCAAACCGTTTATAATATGCCGGTCATCCCAGATTGTGGCAGTGTTCTGTTCCTGGGAACTGGTTGTAACCCAAACAGTTTGCATGTCAGAAATGTGGCCATGATCCATATTCCCACTCAGTGATATTTGTAAGCTATGAGGAACAAGATGGCCACATTATTTGTGGACACCACAGTAAAAGACATAATGGTGAATAAATAATTTAGAAGGTAGGTAAACATCTCAATAAATTATTGAGAAGAACATATATTATGACAAGTCATAACCTCATAGGAATGGCGATCTAACAATGGGTATTACTAAAAATAGTATTATTACAAGGAGAAGCATAATTTTGAAAGCACGATTAGTAAACTTGAAGAATGGGTGGATAAAGACAGAGAATGGGGATTTGTTAAGGAAACATCACGCATGACCTATATTTGAGTAGATAACAAGAAGGGTAAATAAGGATAGCCAAGTTGACATGGATTTTAAAAATGTTAGACAAAATCCCACGTGGTACATTGATCAGGAGAGTAATGGTCTATCAGATCGAAGTGGAAATGGCAAGTTGGGTTAAAATGAGTTCAGTGGAAGAATATCTAACAATCCACCAATCTCTATTGAATATACTCAGCGACTAATCCTCTCAAATCCTTTTGGGTTGGAGATTGTATACATTCACCAGTCTCCAGGTGAAGATATTTCTCCTCATCTGAATGACCAATTCCTTATATGGACACAAAGAAATGCAGATGCTGGTTAATACACATGACACAAAGTACTGGAGTAACCCAGCTAGTAAGGCAGCTTCTGTGGAGAACATACGTAGGTGATGTTTTAGGTCGAGACTCTTCTTCAGACTGAAGTGATCAAATTGTGATATATTTGTGATGTAAATTATCTGGCATTGGGAATTGGGGAAATTATATTTGCTGACAGCATCACATTTGGAGGCATGGTAGATCATGTTGAGTACTATTAAAAACTATAGAAGGCAACCAGAGGACATAAGTAGACAAGAGACACAAATGACTGTAAATGCTGGAACCTGCTGGACGAACTCAACAGGCTGAGCAGCAACTGTGGAGGGAAAAGGAATTGTTGACATTCTGGGACATCGTTCCTGATGTAGGGTCTTGACCCAAATTATCACACGTTTCCTTTCCCCCACAGATGCAGCTCGACCTGCTGAATTCCTCCAGCAGATCTTTCTTTGCTTCAGAATAAATAGACCTGCAGGAAGGAATGGCTTATGGCAGAAGCTGTTCAGTATTTATTAGACGCATTTGACAGTATATACACCTTAATCGTTGAGATTTTATAGGATTTCACATGGTGGGATCCGAATGTACTGAGTGGTAGTGCAAATAGATGACAATTGTAGGTTAAATTTAAAATTGATCCTGTATTTTGCATTTAGGCATATTAAACTGCAACCCATGGAGGTGACATTGAACAAGTAGAACATTTTACGAAATGTCCAATTTTGGGCTTTCCATTTCAGAAAGTGAAGAAAATTTATGGAACCTGACGAAGATTTCATCAAAAGTCATTTGGACTGATATGTTGACAGGAAAGATGGCAAATAGAACTAGTCCAGAATGCCAACTTGGTCAACATGGACAAGGAGGGCCGAAGGGCATGTTTCTGTGCTGTATTGCTCCAGGATTCTATGATTCTATGGATTTATGACGTTAATAGTACTATGGGATTTGTTACTACAAGAGGAAAATGAGTTATGATTGGAGCCGCTAACTCAACTGCATCGAGCAAAATCCCGAGTAATTTATTACTGAAAATTCATCTCTTTTTGCAGCTGGTTTGACGTCGCAGAAATCCTTAGCAACCCTTGCAATTAGCATACAGAGACATTTATCTCTGGACAATGAGCTGCATTGAAATCCTGTCCAATGGAATGAAAACATACACATTTTGCAGTCATGTTTCGCTTTATACATGTTCAGAATAAGTTCAGCATTCTCGTGCAACTTAATGAAGTAAGAAAGTTTGATCTAGGCATTTTGATGATTTTTTAAATAATGTATAACAAATAACAGTTTACACTGCATTCTTGCTTTAATTATTCCGGATACCTATTTATGTCTTGTGGTGTGTCATCCTCTGAAGGAAAATTATTTATTAAAAAAATAATGAGCCCAATTGAGGTTTCTTGGAGAGAGGATCTAGGAAACCTATTATTTTTTAAAGGACATGAAGCTTATAGTTTCCAGCAGAGCGGCACAAAAAAATGATGATATCTGGCACTTACTGCTGAGGTATTGGTATTGGCTTCTTATTGCCACATGTACAAAGATACAGTGATAAGCTTTGCTTACATGCTATCCAACCAAATTATACTACACATTAGTACAATCAAGCCATACAGAAGTGCAACAATGAGAAAAATTACCAGAGTGTATGCATTATGCATAACAGCATTAAGGTGTTACAGTTGCAGTGAAAGTGCAAGGTCCGCAATGAGGTAGGTTGGAAGATCAAGACAACAACTTAGCTTATGGGAGGACCATTCAGTAGTCTGATAACAGTGTGAATGATGCTATTGTTGAATCTGGTGGTATGTGCGTTCAAATTTTTGTATCTTCTGCACAACGGGAGAGGGGCGAAGGAATGAAAGGAGTGAAAATGTTTGATTATGTTGGCTGCTTTTCCGAGGTAACATAAAGTGTGGATGGAGCTGAGGGTGAAGAGGCTGGTTTTGCATGATGGACTATGCTACATCCACAACCCTCTGCAAGTTCTTATGGTCTTGGGCAGAGCTGTTACCACACCACGCAGAGATGTATCCCAATAGAATGCTTTATGTAGTGCATCTGTAGAAGTTGCTAAGAGTCTTTGGAGACATGCCAGACTTCCTTAGTCTTCTGAGGAAGTAGAGGCCTTGGGCACTTTCACATATTGAAGACCAATAAACAGCACATATAAGATATCTTAAATAAAAGAGAAAACATTGGAAACATTCATCAAGTCAGATATTATCTGTGGGAGAAAGAAACAGAGTTCATGTTTCAAGTCTGAAACGGTGTCAGAAATGGGAAGGAAGAAAGACAAGTTGCAGTAGCAGAGAAGATGATGGAGGAGAGTGCTTGCAAAATGTTCTACTTTCACACAATGAAATTGTGGGTTATAATTATAAATTATACATTTTTGCACAAATTAAAAGGTAAAATGTCTCACTGCACTATTATGCAGAATGAACATTGCTTTGTTAGAGATCTGTGTGGCATATCTGTCATCCAGACAATTTGGGCTGGATTGTTCTTGCCCCAGCCTATGCCTTGCAAGCATCTCCCGAGGATTCCCTGCAGACACACCTATGTTTTGTGGCTACCAATGTTATAAGGCCTCATTGATCTAAGTAATAGAGCATAGAATTGTAAAGCACTGAAACAGGAGCTTCAGTCCACTGAGTCTGCTCCAACCATGAAACTATGGTCACTTATCCCATCTACCTGTACATGGTCTGCATCTCAATATTCCCAGCCTGTTTACCTGTCTGTCCAAATGCTCTAAAATGTTGCTATTGTATCTGCTTCTACCCCATCCCCTAGCAGTGAATTCCAGGTACCTACCACTTTTTTTGTGTATGAAAAAAAGTAATCTTACATTTCCTCAAACTTATGCCCACCTGTGTTTGACATTTCCACAAAAAAAGACACAAAGTGCTGGAGTAACTCAGCAGGTCCTGTAGCATCTCTGGAGAACATGGATAGTAAGATTTCAGTTCAGAATCCTTCACACTGATTGTAGATGGAGGGGAAAAAGAAGGCTGGAAGAGAGGAACGACAAATCAATGCCTGCCATGAAATAAGTGGAAGATAGCCACAAAAAGCTGGAGTAACTCAGCGGGTCGGACAGCATCTCTGGAAAAAAGGAGTGGGTGGCGTTTTGGGCCGAGACCCTCCTTCAGACATAGATCAGGGGAAAGGGAAATGAGAGATATAGATGGTGATGTATAGATATATAGAACAAGTGAATGAAAGATATGCAAAAAAGTAACAATGATAAAGAAAACAGGCCATGGTTAGCTGTGGCCGAGGTGAAAACGAGTACAGACAATGAGACTCAACAAGACGACTTTCAAGCTGGTACGACTCGGGTAGGGGAGGGATGGAGAGTGGGGAGATGCAAGGGTTACTTGAAGTTAGAGAATTCAACATCATACCACTGGGTTGTAAGCTGCCCAAGCGAAATATGAGATGCTGTTCCTCCAATTTGCATTTGGCCTCACTCTGACTATGGAGGAGGTCTAGGACAGAAAGGTCGGTATGGGAAGAGGAATTAAAGTGTTTGGCAACTGGGAGATCAGGTAGGTCCAGGCGGACTGAGCGAAGGCGTTCAGCAAAATGATCACCCAGTCCATGCTTGATCTCGCCGATATATAAGAGTCCACACCTTGAACAACAAAGTCTATGCCTTCTTAGAGACTTGGATCCCAAGAACCCACTGTACATTTACCTGCGTTTGTCCATTATCCTTCCAAACCTTTGCGATCTATGTACCTGTCCAAGTATCTTTTAAATGCTGTAATAGTACCTGCCTCAACTACATCCTCTGGCAGCTCATTCCATAGCCCCGCCCACCTCCGAAAGAAAAAGTTACCCCTCAGGTTCTTATTAAGTCTCACTCCTTAAATCTATGTCCGCTGGTACTTGACTCACTTGCCCTAGGTAAAAGACGCTGTGCATTCACCATATCTGTTCACCTTCTATTTTTATACACCTCTAAATGAACACTCCTCAACCTCTTGCACTCCAAGGAAAAAAATCCTAACCTGCTTACTCTTTCTCTAGCTCAGGCTCACGAGTCCTGGCAATGTCTTCATAAATTCTCTCTGCACTCTTTCCAGCTTAATGACGTCCTTCCTGTAGAAGGGTGACCAAAACTGAACACAATACTCTAAATGAAGCCTCACCAATATCTTGCACATCTGCAATATAATGTCCCAACTTCTATACTCAATACCCTGATTGATAAAAGTTAGTACCAAAAGCCTTCTCTACTACCCATTCTACCTGTGATGCAACTTTCAGGGAACTATGTACCTGTGCTCCTGGATCAAACAAGTTATTTCCTGTTTTGTTTATGCTCCTCAAAGGCCCTGTTTGATTTCAGCTACTTAATCCTTACCTCTGCTTCCTTTTCCTTTCTGACTATAGTCTATGATCTATAGTCATCCAAGGTTCTCAAACCTTGCCATCCTTGGCCATCTGTGCTATATAGCTTCATGACGCTCTGACTCAAATGAAAGATGTTGCTATCCGTGCACCAGTAATGTTTGGCATAAAGCCAAGCGGGCAGGTGTGGTGAACCCAGCCTCAGATTCGCGAGGTTAGCAACCGGCCTTGAACTCAGTGTTTCTTGGAATGGAGTTGTCAACCTTCACTAAAAAAGTAAGTGAACCTACATGTTCTTTGTTGCATAGAATAGTGAAATGCTTGGATAGAGTGGATGTGGAGAGGATGTTTCCACTAGTGGGAGAGTCTAGGACTAGAAGTCATAGCCATAGAATTAAAGGACATTCTTTGAGGAAGGAGATGAGGAGACATTTCTTTAGTCAGAGGGTGGTGAATCTGTGGAATTAATTGCCACAGAAGGCTGTGGTGGCCATCAGTGGATATTGTTAAGGCAGAGATAGATAGATTCTTGATTAGTACAGGTGTCAGAGGTTATGGGGGAGAAGGCAGTAGAATGGGGTTAAGAGGAGAGATAGATACATAGAAACAGAAAATAGGTGCAGGAGTAGGCTATTCGGCCCTTCGAGCCAGCAGCACCATTCAATATGATCACGGCTGATCATCCAGAATCAGTACCCTGTTCCTGCTTTCTCCCCATAGATCAGCTATGATTGAATGGTGTAGTAGACTTGATGGGCCGAATGCCCTCATTCTACTCCTATCATTTATGACCTTATGACTGTATAATTGTAAATAACATTAATACTTTCAATTACAGTGTTGAGCCCAAATACACTAGCATCTGATCTTCAGTGCATTTCCTTCTTTAACAATGCAGTGAGAAAACATGGAAGTCAGTTCTTGCTGATATGCTGCAACTCGTCAATGTTTCTACACAGATTAACCTATTAATTATCAGTGTACTCCATACCTTCATAGTATTAATGCTGTGGTAATAGCCACTTAAAGTGCCAATCTGAGCATCAAATGCAAATACAATGCGCAATAGAGTTAAATTGCACCTTCCTTTGTATTAACACTTTATTTCATTTTATTCTAGATTAATTCTCATGAGAGTCCTTTGGGAGGACGACTGGAATTGTTGGAATTACGACACAAAGCAGCTGGTCCAACATTTGCTGATAATTTGGCTGCACCACAGAGAGTAAATCCTTTGCGGCTGTTTGTGAAGGAGATCCCGAAGGCAAAACAGGATATCACTGATAACCCACGGATAAAAATTTCCGATGACTTGTGGACATGGTTAAATAACCTAACAGATCCTCGGGAATCTCATTCACGGACCAAACGCAGACCCATTGTTAAAACAGGAAAGTTCAAGAAAATGTTTGGGTGGGGTGACTTCCATTCCAACATCAAGACTGTGAAATTGAATCTTCTCATTACTGGGAAGATAGTCGACCATGGGAATGGGACTTTTAGTGTGTACTTCAGACACAACTCGACTGGTCTTGGCAATGTATCTGTAAGCCTCGTTCCACCATCCAAGGTTGTGGAATTTGACTTCTCTCAGCAGTCGACGCTGGAGACCAAGGAGTCCAAGACGTTCAACTGTCGAATTGAGTACGAGAAAACAGACAGAGCTAAGAAGACCGCGCTGTGTAATTATGATCCTTCAAAGATATGTTATCAGGAGCAGACCCAAAGTCATGTGTCATGGTTATGCTCCAAACCATTCAAGGTTATATGCATATATATTGCTTTCTACAGTGTAGATTATAAACTTGTGCAAAAGGTTTGTCCTGACTACAATTATCACAGTGAAACTCCTTATTATTCATCTGGTTAACAAAATAGCCATGGCATGATAGGTGAAGACTGCCATTCTGTATGTAACTTATTTATACATAGTCAATGTCATGGGTTAATAATGATAGTAACTGTTTAAGACAGGCACATCTGGGATAGCGCAGCTGCTACCTCAAAGGGAGCATCTGAGAATGTAATTGCATGATAAGCATTTGTAAAACGAAGAGTCCGTTCTGAACAGTCCTCAGAGCTAGAAGAAAAATAATATAAAATGCAGAAATAAAACTGTCTCTGAAACATTAGCCTAAGGCTGAACTGCATATTTATATTCCGATTGCAGCTCCCTGTGATGAGAATGAATATGTTTCTAAATGTTAAATCTGCACATTAATTCATAATCAAAGTTCTTATAGGGAATTTTCTTTGTGGGGGGTGGAGGAATAAAAACAAGTATTGCAAAGTAGGTTCATCAACTAGCCAAAACATAATATAGGATTGTAAAAATTGGTTAAACACATTTTAATGTATGAATATAGTGTGTTTTGGAAATGTGGTCCTGTAAAACTGCTTCTTTATAAAAGGCTGTGTATGTGTCAATAAAGTATAAATACCGAGAATAAAGTAGAAGACACAAAGAATGCAACATAGAAACTGAATACATGATCCTCCCTTTGTTGTGCAAACCTTCAATAAAACATCACAGAAACATTTCAATGTGTAGTTGTATTTAATAAGAATTCTTGAATGAAATGGATGGCAGCAGAAATATGCTGAATCAAAGCTAATTCATTTTTAAACAGGAGCATTTTCTCCTGTCAATTATTTCGCTTAATCTAAATAATTTCACAGATGGAAACACAAGAGACTGCAGATGCTGGAATTGGAAGCAAAGAACATACTGCTGGAGGAACACAACATGTCAGGCAGCATCTGTCGGGCGAGAAAGGAATTGTCGACATTTCGGATGAAGAAGGATGTGGGGGTGTAATAGCAAGTCCCAATAAAAATGGTCGAAGAGTAGGAGAGGAGTGGAAACTACAGAGGGGGAGCAGTGAGGGAAGGTTGAATAACAACATTCCTTTCCCCCACAGATGCTGCCTGACCCAGTGAGTTCCTCAAGCTGCTTGCTCATTTTTACTGATAATCTGCCAAACCTATGCTTACATTGTGGGCAAGACTTTTAAAATATGATCAGAGATAATATTTGTTTTTCAACATTGCTTTTTAGCAGTACATTCATTCTTTCTTTGTTTAGTTTAGGTTATTGTCACATGTACCGAGGTACAGTGAAAAGTTTTTGTTGCATGGTAGCAAGTCAGCAGAAACATGATTATGATAGAGCCATCGACAGTGTCCAGAAGAAATGTTGCTGTCAGAGTAGAGATTTAAAAGAGTGTTGTAATTGTAATGCGTGATTGCAGATCCACTTCTATGACTAGCACACAAAGAGTCACTTGGGTTGATCGCCATCTTCATTGAAGCCATTTATTTCCGTGTTATTATTATAATACTGTTTTGAGATTTCCTTTCTTTTCCAAATACATCATTGTGCTATTCCTGATCCTTAACCTTTTTCTCTGTTACCATCATAACTCTTGGTTAAATCAACTTTAATACTTACTGCAGTGAAACCTAACAGAGTGAAAGCGGGCCTGTCCTACTTACTCTACTTTTTCGGTGACTGCCGGCACCCGTCATAGGTCGTTGCAGGTCGCTGAAAATTTTCAACATGTTGAAAATTCAGCGGCGACCATAAAGACGCTACGACTCTTTGGGCGACTGAGGAGACTACTCATGACCATACAGGCGACACCCTGGTGACATGTCGTAAGGTGAAGCCTGGATGGTCGTGAATAGTCGCACAAAGAGTCGTACCTTGTTCTGGTCGTTGCAGGATTTTCAACATATTGAACATTTTCGGCGACCTGCTGCGACTATGACGGATGCCGGCAAGTCGCCAAAATAAATTGCGTAAGTGGGACAGGCCCATTAATTGCTCTTCAGCCTTCAGAGTTTTCAAATGCAGGCTTGGAGTATCCTAATCACGTGCCTGTTTTCACTTACCTTTTAAAATGTTTCCAGTGGTAGAGCACAGAAACAGGTCCGTATTTATATTAGCAAAATAAAATTGATCTATAGGGCAGGGAGGCACACTTTGGTCCTTTCAACCAAAAGTGTACATGGACAGAAAAGGTTTAAAAGAAGCTGGGCCACTTGCAGGTAGGCTTAGATGGTGCATTTTGATCAGCATGGTAAAGTTAGGCTAACTTGTTGGTTGAAAAGACCAAAAATGTTCTTTCCTGCCCAACAGGTTACTTTTAGTTTGTTAAAATAAATACTGTGTTTCCAACACACACTCATTCCTAATGTCTGTGATCTTGAAACCAGAATGTGAAAATTTTATTTTCTCCAGTAAGGTGAAATTGATCGGGACAATGCACAATGATTATGATTTTAAACATTGCCAGCATTTTAAAAAATGTGGAAAATGCACATTCAGCGAATTTCATTATTGAACCTTTTACAAATACATACGTTTCTAGATTAAATTGTCATCTTTACATTCTTAGGCATTGGGTTTTGATTAAATATATTCAATTTTAATATAAACAGAGAATTCTAATCTTCTCTGTTTATTATTGTATGATCCTTAACTCGAAAAGAAAACTGCATTACAAAATGGGGCATAAAAAACAAACACATAATGTAGTTATTTAGCCATTTGACAGTGTTAAGTAAAATGTTAAATTTAGTATTTATCAACATATGTACAGTGCAAATATGTCATCACAGGTGTTGCCTAACTACAGTGCAAAGTATGACGTTTATAAATCCAAACATGTAAAACGAGTGTTCTGTGTGCAAATATTTCACTCTGGTTAAATATCTTGCAGCCGTGTGTGCATCTTATTATGTATGAAGGGATGCACCAAATAAAGGAACATTGAATTACATTTGTAAAGCAATAAAATACATAAAAACATTTTACCATTGATAAATAATTTATGACTCCATAAAGCAGTGCGTCTAATCGTGCTCATTTTTAAGCCCAGGGATTTGTTTGATTTCACACAAACTAAAAGGGTGCAGCTTAACAGTATGAAACAAGCAGTTATAAAAAAAATGCAACCAACTCATATAATATTTTATAACCTGTACTGCTTACTTAATTTAATTAATTTAATTTATTTTATTGCTAACTTAGAAGGATCCTTTTCAGATACTTTGAGAACAACTAATTTTCAACTGGTGATTAAAGTCTAATTAAGTCTGCCTGATTAAGTAAACACAGCAGCATTTTGCTTGTCCAAGGTTTTGTCACTTTCACTTGTGCTTATTGAAAATAAGAAAGGTAGTGTGACAGCTGGATATCGCTATGTTTTCTTCCATAATTCTGCTTTTTCCATTCGTCCTCATTCCTGTATAATGTTAAAAGTGACATTATCAAATTTGCAGATGACACAAAGCTGGGTGACAATAGACAATAGGTGCAGGAGTAGGCCATTCGGCCCTTCGAGCCAGCGAATGGCTGATCATCCACAATCAGTATCCCGTTCCTGCCTTCTCCCCATATCCCCTGACTCCACTATTTTTAAGAGCCCTATCTAGCTCTCTCTTGAAAGGATCTAGAGAACCTACCTCCACTGCCCTCTGTATGGAGAGAAGGCAGGTACGGGATACTGAGTTGGATGATCAGCCATGATCATATTGAATGGCGGTGCAGGCTCGAAGGGCCGAATGGCCTACTCCTGCACCTAATTTCTATGTTTCTATGACTCACAACTCTCTGAGAAAAAGTGTTTCCTCGTCTCCGTTCTAAATGGCTTACTCCTTATTCTTAAACTGTGGCCCCTGGTTCTGGATTCCCCCAACATAGGGAACATGTTTCCTGCCTCCAGCGTGTCCAAGCTCTTAACAATCTTATATGTTTCAATGAGATAACCTCTCATCCTTCTAAACTCCAGAGTGTACAAGCCCAGCTGCTCCATTCTCTCAGCATATGACAGTCCCGCCATCTCGGGAATTAACCTTGTAAACCTACGCTGCACTGCCTTGATAGCAAGAATGTCCTTCCTCAAATTAGGAGACCAAAACTGCACACAATACTCCAGGTGTGGTCCCACTAGGCTCTGTACAACTGCAGAAGGACCTCTTTGCTCATATACTCGACTTGTTATAAAAGTCAACATGCCATTTGCTTTCTTCATTGCCTGCTGTACCTGCATGCTTACTTTCATAGACTGATGAACAAGGACCCCCAGATCCCGTTGTACTTCCCCTTTTCCCAACTTGACGCCATTTAGATAGTAGTCTGCCTTCCTGTTTTTTATACCAAAGTGGATAACCTCACATTTATCTGCATTAAACATCATCTGCCATGCATCTGCCCACTCCCCAAACCCTTCCTGTCCATGCACCTGTTCAAGTGTCGTTTAAATGTTTTTACAGTACTTGCTCCAATTACTTCCTCTGGCAGCTAATTCCATATACCCACCATCCTTTGATTGAAAAAGTTGCCCTCGGGTTCCTATTAAATCTTTCCCCTCCCTCCTTAAATCTACACTTTGCTAAAAGAAGGATACCATTAAGTTGGAAAGAATAAATAGACGATACAAGGCTGTTTCCAGGACTCGTGGGCCTGAGGATATATACATATATCCTGGAGTCCTGGAAATAATCACTACCAAAGTGTCTGCCCACACAGTCAGTACACCTCTCCTACACTTGTCTCCCATACTAAGTCACCCCCCCCCCCCCCCCACTCCACCTTTCCCTCCCAACTCCCCCCGTCCCGAACCCCTGGGAAACTGAAGGGAGCGTTAATTAACTGCCACGGATACAAATAATGTCATACACAAGAAAGGGCAGATGCTGGTTGACAAAAAGTGAACACACAGTGCTGGAGTAACACAAAGACGCAGCGGAATTTTGGAAACGTCATCCCGTCACCCATTATTTCTCTCCAGAGATGCTGCCTGTCCACTGAGTGACCATACTGAGGGAATTCCCACGTATATGAAGCAGAGAGAAACGTGAGTTCTACACGGCTCTGCCCGACTTTTGAGAATGGATTCGGTGGTTTGTACCCACTCCCCCTCCCTGCCCACCCACCCACCCACCAAGCCAGCCAGCTCCTCGTAACAATGGCGGAAGCGACATTTCCAAGAGAATGGGGCAGAGAGCTGGGGCAAGGCTGGGATGGAAGCAGGGCAGATGAGGTGCACCAAAGGAACAAACAAGTTGATGGCTGCGAGGGGCAGTCAGCAGAGGTCTTGTGCCCCAGCGAGGTAGACCGCATGTCCCCCTGCTAATGCACACACAGAAAGAGAGAGATGAGAGCAGAGAATGATCCCAGCCTAAACCAAGAGCTTTGTCACCCCAGACAGATTAATGATGCCTACGCATCCCCCCCACCACCCCAACCTCCCTCCACCTCAACTCATGCCTGGGCACCAAAGCAGCTCAGGAGACGAACCCTGAGCTCCGTCTCCCAACAATCTGATGTACAACTGATGTGAAAGAACAGCGGCTGCGGTTGGCAGGCACCCAGCATGGACTTCTCACACCCTCACACACGAAATGTGTGTACGAATAAATGAAAACAAGGAATAAAACCAAAGCCCGGCTTGAAAGGCAACTAAAAATATATTCCGCTAAGAACGAGCAGGCGCGGAGACATCCGTCCACATTCAAAGATTTAATCTCCCATCTGCAGTGTGTAGACCTGGCAGTAAATTCAGGATGGAGCTGTCTTCTTTAACACTGTTGCTTCGCCGCCACCGCCTCCTTGCTGCACAATGGCAGCGTGTGCGGGGCCGAGATCCTGCCTAGTTTTTTGAGGTTCTGAAATTGAATAACTTTCAATACTGAATCAGAATATACTTACTGTATAAGATGCTGTCCAGCTCCTCTATTTGATACTTAAAACAGACCTTCATTCACGGTTGGCTCAAGAGTAACTCGGGAGAGGAACTTGGTAACTCGGGAGAGGAACTTGGATCATTGCAGAAATGAGAAGTAAACGGCAAACTTAGACATACACGTGGGAACTCGTTTAAACTCGTGAACATAAATTTGGAATCTCGTAGACAACCACGAGTGTGATTTTTTCTTTCACTCGGGATCACTCGTGGGTGGACTCGTACCATGAGACAGGCCCATTAGAGTGCTGAAGAAGTCTTGCATTCAAAATATGCCTTTAAATGCGCTATTTAATGAAGCCCCAACTCTGCCAATGCTTCAAGCTAAGGGGATTTTTTGTTTTTCTATAGTTCCTAATAGTCAGAGACATTTCAAATCTATTCAAAGAAAATAAACTCACAAAAAAAGTAAATACACAACAGGTCGATACACATTGAGAACTGAAAACATTAAACCAAATCAAAATAACGGATAAAAATAATATAGTTGCCTTGTTGCTTTTAAATGTTTCTCCCGTCTACAGAACTACAACCCCCACTGAGGTTATTATTGCAGATCCTGTGCCAGGTTTAATCAGCACAGATGTAAAATCACACTACATTGCAAGATGAACCATAGCCATTGGATACTACGTACAGCACAGCAGCGGACTGACCTAACAAATTTGGCATTCAGAATTCATCAGGAGGTCTGGAACTTCTGCCTTTCATGACGTTCAGGCACAAACCCTGAATGTTTATTACCAACAAGTACTGTAAATGTAGCGGTTCTGTTGGGAACCATTGGGATTTACCAGCAAGATCTCGGCCTTTTGCTCAGTGGAACTGTTCTTCAGCAAGATAAAGATGGAATCCTGCTTTTTACCTTTCAACAGACTTTGCCACGATAACAAAAATTACACCTCATAAAATCCTATGGAGACCATTTTATGAACTAGATCAATATTCCTCTGACACTTAGCTCCATATACAATGTGGAATCTATTTGTGATTTGTAAGTGTGCAGGTTCATCACCATCAAACACTCTTTACCAGGACACTCAATCAAAGTGTCATGTCTGGCATTATTTAGTAAAAGGATTAGATGAGAATGAGAGCACGAGCACACACACACACACAAACACACACACAGCGAGAGAGAGAGAGAGTGAGAGAGAGTGTTTGAGAGAGAGAGAGAGAGAGAGAGAGAGAGAGAGAGCAAGAGTTCCAGTCATGGCTTTCAAAAGAATATCAGGCTGACTGGGTTGCTCTTGTAGAAAGTTTATGCAGGCTGCAGGCTCCAAAGGATTTCATTTAATGGTTTAATGATTCTCTGATCCTATAGAGCTGTTGTCTCAAAGCTTGCATGACCCATGTACATGATCTGCACATCCCCCTTCTACATTTGAGGCAGCAGAAGTCTGCAGCAGGATGATGCCATGCGGTTTGACATCCGTAGGTGCCCGCCCTAAAAAGGGCACATGCTGGCGCCAAGCTGCGGCGCTGCTGCTGTCTGTCTGTTGTCGTTGGCCCGACTGAGGTCAGATGACAGGGCTCACTACGGGGAGGTCGACAACATGAGAAGAAGAAGACCCATGTACATGGAGTCGACACATCTCCCCTGTGACTGCAGGTTCCCCCAGTGTGCTCCTGTTTCCAAAGACATGTAGGTCAGTAGGTTGACACAAAATGCTGGAGTAACTCAGCAGGACAGGCAGCATCTCTGGAGAGAAGGAATGGGTGATGTTTCATGGTCGAGACACTTCTTCAGACTGTTGTCAGGGGAGAAGGAGGTTCTGATGTCAGGGGAGAGGAGGTATGTCGGTAGGTTAATCAGCCACTGTGAATTGCACTGTGTGCTGGTGAGTGGTAGAATCTGTGGGGCGTTAATGGGAATGAAAGAAGAATTTGGGGAAAATATACAGTGGCACAGCTGGCACAGCTGGCAGAGGTGCTGCCTCACAGTGACAGAGACCCGGATTCAATCCTGACCTAGGGTGTTGTTAGTGTGGAGTTTTCACCTTCTCCCTGTGACTGTCTGGGTTCCTAGTGTCCCGGTTTCTTCCCACACTCCTAAGACAAGTGGATTTTACATTTAATTGACCTCTGTAAAATTGTCCCTGGTGAATAGAGAGTGGATGCAAAAGTGGGATAACAGAACTAGTGTGAACAGATGATTGATGGTCAGCATGGACTCGGTGGGCCAAAGGGCATGTTTCAATTCTGTACCTATCAATCAATCAATCAATCAATCAATTGTATTTTAATGGGTTATGTGTAAATTGATAGAATGCTTGGTGCAGATCTGATCGGCCAAGAGATTCATGTTTGTGCTGTACGATTGTACTATGTGGAGATTCATGAATATTTCAAACAGTAGCTAGTTTATGGATCAGCAATACTTCAGAGAATTTATTCATGAAACAGGTGCCATATTTCCCCATTTTATAAGCTTGGTATTATTCCTCATTTTACTGAACCTTTGGGACTCCTTTCCCACGATTGTTTTGATGATTCGTGAAGGTTGAAATAGTGCATTTGGGACCACTTACAGCAACAACGTCAAAATATGCGATTGGAAATCTCAGCACTGTTTATTTGTAATTCTCTGTACTCCAATGATATTTGATAGCGCTGAACAGAGGTTACAAATTGCTGTACCATTATTTATTTCCACAAAATGCTTTGGCTATCTTGGCCTTGTATTGACCTGAACTGAGATACTGAAACAGCTCCTCAGTTTAGAAGTTTAGAAGTTTGGCATTAACTTCCAAGTGAATGCCCATAGAAAATTGGCCAAAAATGGTAATGGATAAAATAATTATCAATACTGAATGTGGAAGAAATTAAATTTGGTATTTGGAATGGTTTGCTTTTGTTATGTGTACCGAAATACAGCAGAATATCCTGTCTGCATGCTATTTAAAGGAATCCTTCATTCCTTCCAAACACAGCCGGACCTAATAAAGTATTTATTCCTTCCAAATTCAGTCGGACCTAATAAAGCATTGCAGTTTCAAGCACAGGCATGGCAGCAGGCCAAACAACTCATGGCATTGTCATTTCATTTAATTTCCAATTAAGCATTGCACTTTCAAGCACAGGCAGGGCAGCAGGCCAAACAACTCATGGCATTGTCATTAAGAGATAACAAATCATTTATTGTAAGTACATTGCAGACTCACAGTTCAGTTGATTCACAGCTTAGAAGGACAGTCGTGGCCTCTCCCTCGCAAACTTTCAGAGTGATTGACTCACGTCCTTACTCAAATTAGGGGACCAAAACTGCACACAGGTGTGGTCTCACTAGGGCCCTATGCAACTGCAGAATTACCTCTTTGCTCCTAAACCCAACTCCTCTTGTTATGAAGGCCAAAATGCCATTTGCTTTCTTCACTGCCTGCTGTACCTGCATGCTTACTTTCAGAGACTGATGAACAAGGGTCCCCACATCATAGAAAATAGGTGCAGGAGTAGGCCATTCGGCCCTTCAAGTCTGCACCGCAGGCTCGAAGGGCCGATCATGTTGTACTTCCCCCTTTTCCAACTTGACACCATTCAGATAATAATCTGCCTTCCTGTTTTTGACACCAAAGTGGATAACCTCACATTTATTCACATTAAGCTGCATCTGTCATGCATCGGCCCACTCACCCAACCTGTCCATGTCACCCTGCATCCTCATAGCATCCTCCTCACAGTTCACACTGCCATCCAGCTTTGTGTCATCTGCAAATTTGCTAATGTTATTTTTAATCTCTTCATCTAAATCATTAATGCATATTGTAAATAGCTGTGGTAGCAGCACCGAGCCTTGCAGTACCCCACTAGTCACTGCCTGCCATTCTGAAAGGGACCGGTTAATCCCTAATCTTTGTTTCCTGTCTGCCAACCAATTATCTATCCATGTCAGTCCCCTACCCCTAATACAATGGGCTCTTATTTTGCCCACTAATCTCCTATGTGGGACCTTATCAAATACTTTCTGAAAGTCCAGGTACACTACATCCACTGGCTCTCCCTTGTCCTTTTTCGAAGTAACATCCTCTAAAAAATTCCAGAAGATTAGTCAGCATTAGTCTTGGGCAGGGCTGGTACACCTGGCATCACAACCAGCTTCTTAAACCCATTGCAGTCATCTTTCTTACAGTTTGGCTTACTTCCCAACCAATTTTCAAGTGCTTTTGATTGCAACATGCGCCTTAATTTAGTTCAACAAAGAAACTGACAAGTTACTAAAGAATCAGCATGGGAATCAGCAGTTGCAGATGGGCAAGGCCCATCACCCAGATGATCACCATCATGAATGGCGGAGTGCAGCTGCAAAGAACCACAGCAGTGAGGAATCCGACAGGAATCCTGGTGACTGCGCAGGACTGGCAGCTTTCTGTAGACCTGGTGAAACAGCTGAAGTTCCCACAGCATATTGCCACGACCACTCCTGGTCTCAGAGGCGACCAAAAACATCATCTTGTTGGAACTGACAGTGCCGTGGGTGGACCGTCTGGAGGAGGCCCACGAGAGGAAGATGGCCAAGTACAAAGAGATGGTAATAGACTGCCGTAAGCAGGGCTGGAAGGCAAGGTGTATGCCCATCATGGTTGGCTGCAGAGGTTTTGCAGGGCAAAGCCTCTACAAGGTCTTGAGTACACTGGGCATCAATGGAATGGAGAGGAGAGCCATCAAGAACACCACAGAGGCAGCGCAGAAAGACTCAAGATGGCTGTGGATCAGGAGAGGAGGTCCATGGGGAGGAGCGAATGCCACCTGAACACAAGTCATTATCAGATCAACTACAGCTGGGTCGCCTGGGTGAGGGTGTCTGATGTTGAAAGACCCAAAACACCCAATGACCCCAGGTTGCATCACCGATGATGTTTTTCAGGAGCATCAATAGATGTATTTTTATCAATCACCCCTTCGTAAATCCATGCTGAATCGGTCCGATCCTGTTACTGCTATCCAAATGTGCAGCTACTTCATTTTTTATCATTAACTCCAGCATCTTCCCCACCACCGATGTCAGGCTAACTGATCTATAATTCTCTGTTTTCTCTCTCCCGCCTTTCTTAAAAAGTGGGATAACATTAGCTACCCTCCTATCCACAGGAATTGATCCTGAATATATAGAACATTGGAAAATGATCACCAATGCATCCACGATTTCTAGAGCCACTTCCTTAAGTACCCTGGGATGCAGACCATCAAGCCCTGGGGATTTAAATGCAGTTTCTGAACACTTAGATAGAAAGGAAAGTGATTAACAGCAATAACTCCAAAAATGAGCTTGTAAAGTGATTTGCAAGGAAAATCAAAATCAATACAAAAAAGATTACAGTTATATCAGAAAAGTGTGGGTGGTTATCAGCAATGTGGATTACTTATATAAATGGATGAGAACAATATTTTGTGATAAAATGCTATGTTGAATTGTGCCAACATTTACAAAAGGGGAAAAGACTGGTATCTGAACAGTTTAGTTTAGTTTAGTTTATCATTGTTGGAACAAAAATGGCAGGTATTTCTAGGAATAATACAGAAGGTGCAGGATCAGTTAATTCTTAGGAGGAAGAAAGATTCCAAGGGGAGAAAGGGGCGACCATGGCTGACAAGGGACGTCAGGGACAGTATAAAAATTAAAGCGAAGAAGTACAACGTAGCAAAGATGAGCGGGAAGCAAGAGGATTGGGTAATGCTTAAAGAACAACAGAAGATAACCAAAAAGACAATATGGGGAGAAAAGATGAGGTACGAAGGTAAGCTGGCCAAGAATATAAAGCAGGAGAGTAAAAAGCTTCTTTAGGTATGTGAAGAGGAAAAAATTAGTTAAGACCAAATTTGAACCCTTGAAGACCGATAAAGGTGAATTTATTATGGGGAACAAGGAAATGGCAGATGAGTTGAACAAGTACTTTGGATCTGTCTTCACTAAGGAGGACACAAACAACCTTCCTGATATAGTAGTGGCCAGAGGATCTGGGGTGACAGAGGAACTGAAAGAAATCCACATTAGGCAGGAATTGGTGTTGGATAGACTAATGGACTGAAGGCTGATAAATCCCCAGGGCCTGATGGTCTGCATCCCAGGGTACTTAAGGAAGGGGCTCTAGAATTTGTGGATGCATTGGTGATCATTTTCCAATGTTCTATAGACTCAGGATCAGTTCCTGTGGATTGGAGGGTAGCTAATGTTATCCCACTTTTTAAGAAAGGCGGGAGAGAGAAAACAGGGAATCATAGACCAGTTAGCCTGACATCGGTGGTGGGGAAGATGCTGGAGTCAATAATAAAAGATGAGATAGCCAAACATTTGGATAGCAGTAACAGGATCAGTCCGAGTGAGCATGGATTTACGAAGGGGAAATCATGCTTGACTAATCTTCTGGAATTTTTTGAAGATGTAACTAGGAAAATGGACAAGGGAGAGCCAGTGAATGTAGTGTACCCGGACTTTCTGAAAGCATTTGATAAGGTCCCACATAGGAGATTAGAGGGCAAAATTAGGGCACATGGTATTGGGGATAGAGTGCTCACATGGATAGAGAAGTGGTTGGCAGACAGGAAACAAGGAGTAGGGATTAACGGGTCCCTTTCAGAACGGCAGGCAGTGACTAGTGGGGTACCGCAAGGCTCGGTGCTGGGACCGCAGCTATTTACAATATACATCAATGATTTGGATGAAGGGATTCAAAGTAACATTAGCAAATTTGCAGATGACACAAAGCTGGGTGGCAATGTGAACTGTGAGGAGGATGCTTTGAGAATGCAGGGTGACTTGGACAGGTTGGGGGAGTGGGCAGATGCATGGCAAATGAAGTTTAACGCGGATAAATGTGAGGTTATCCACTTTGGTAGCAAAAACAGGAAGGCAGATTACTATCTAAATGGCGTCAGGTTGGGAAAAGGGGAAGTACAACGGGATATAAGGTGCTGCTCATATGAGGTTCTGGTTTCACCGGAAACTGGAAGAAGAGCACCTCATATTCAGCTTGGGCAGTCTGCATCCCAGTGGCCTTAACATTGACCTCTAATTTCTGATAGCCCTTGCTGTCTCCTCCCCTTCTCAGCTCTCCCTCAGCCCTCTGGCTCCTCCTCTTCCTTTCTTCTACCCTTCCCCCCCACCCTGCATCAGTCTGAAGAAGGGTTTTGGCCCGAAACGTTGCCTATTTCCTTTGCTCCATAGATGCTGCCACACCATCTGAGTTTCTCCAGCATTTTTGTCTGCATTCATTTTTCCAGCATCTGCAGTTCCTTCTTGAACAGGATAAAGAGAATAACATTTAGTGCATAACAAAGTCAGATAAAGTCCAATTAAAGATATTGAATAAAAGAAACCTAAATTTCATTCAAGGACAGAGTGCTAGAGTAGTGGGTCAGGCAGCATCTCTGGAGAACATGAATAGGTGATGTTTTGGGTCGACCCTTTTTCCAAGGTCTTCCAGAGATGCTGCCTGACCAGTTTTTTTTTGTAAACTGGCATCTGCAGTTCTTTGTATCTAAATTTCATTGAGATACTTTAGATCTTAGGGTTATCACTGATGATGGGTTCAGGAGCTTCAATAGATGTATTTTTTATCAATAAGATGCATGCAAATGCCCTCACTGTACATTTACAAAGCACTAAATACAGAAAACTCTTTTTAGACAGGGTAATTGTGTGTTGTGTAAAAAGCATAATGGAGAGAAAACAAGGGACTCAACTTCTTAAGCCAATATGTGTGGTTGGGCAATTATCAGTCTATAATTCAGATTAAAAGTGACTGAACAACTTAAAACTTTTCAGATGATAAGAGATGCAAGCATTTATTATTAAGAAGTAAATCACATCTGACAAACCCCATTACATTTTTTGAGCAAGTGTTTAAAGTGAACTAGGAAGGAACTAGGAATAATAATAGAAGTAGGGAGGTTGTGTTGCAGCTATACAAAACCTTGGTTGGGTCACATTTGGAGTATTGTGTACACTTCTGGTAGTCACATTACAGGAAGGATGGGGGGGGGGGGGGAATCTTTGATGGTGCAGAAGAAGTTCATCTTTATTGTCTGGTTTAGAGATAATTAATTACAAGGAGGAAGAACAAGGAGGATTGTTTTCTTGGAGACTCTTGGAGAGGGGAAACATGATGGAAGTTTATAAAATTATGAAAGGCGTAGATAGTCAGAGTCGTTTCCAAGGTGGAAGTATCAAATACTGGATGACGTAGCTTTAAAATCAGTGGGAGAATGCTTAAAGGATATGTGCAAGGCAAGATTTTTTTTTTAACGCAGAGAGTGGTAGAAGCCTCGAATACCGTGATGGGAGGTGAGTGTGGTCAGTGGAGGGAAAGCAGATATGATAGTGTTATTTGAAAGGCATTTAGACAGGGACATGAACAAGTAATAAATTGACTAATATGGATCATAAGGTCATAGGTGATAGGAGTAGAATTAGGCCATTTGGTTCATCAAGTCTACTCCGCCATTCAATCATGGTTGATCTATCTCTCCCTCCTAACCCCTTTCTCCTGCCTTCTCCCCATAACCTCTGACACCTATACTGATCAAAAATTTATATATCTCTGCCTTAAAATAACCACTGACTTGGACTCCACAGCCTTCTGTGGCAAAGAATTTCACAGATTCACCACCCTCTCACTAAATAAATTTCTCCTCACCTCCTTCCTAAAAAAACATTCTTTAATTCTGAGACTATGGCCTCTAGCCTTAGACTCTCCCATTAGTGGAAACACCCTCTCCACATCCACTCTATCCAAGCCTTTCACTATTCTGTATGTTTCAATGAGGTCCACTCTTATTCTTCTAAAATCCAGCGAGTGAAGGCACAGTGCCGACAAACATAGGTTATCAGTGTTATCCTACTCATTCCTCTTCATCATGTGCAGGCAGATGGGATTCATTGCATTTGGCATTGTGGTCGGTGCAGTCACCATGGGGTGAAGGCCGTCCTTGTGCAGAATTGTTCTATGATCTATGTAATGATTTGTATGGACTTTTAGATGGCATTTGATAAGGTTCCTCATAGCAGTCTGGAAACTAAAACTGTAAACTTTGCTCTAGTGTCTCAGAAATTAATCATAAGTGTTTTAGGTGTGGTCTGCCCATGCTGCATCTTGTAATAATGCTCAAAGTGATACCACACAGAAATTTGTGATGTTGATCAACAAGTTACAAGCAACAAATTATACAGGGAATTATTTCTCAAAATGTGAGCCATGCAATTCCTCTCAGGAGCATCTAGAGAAGTTCACAGCTGCCATGTCATTGAAATGCCTTTCACTGGAAACAGCATGAAATATTAAAGGACTTGCCTCATGTCAGCTCTGGAACTGCTACATAAAAGGCTGTCGAGGATGTGTGAGGTGTGGTGGGGGTAGAGGCATTCTCTTGTGCATCTGTGTAACTCCTACAAAATAGTCTGCCTGATTAAATCTTATGCAAGGGATGTTCCATGCCTTTGTGAGGTGCAGCATGATGAAGGCTGGAGATCAAGTATGTAGCCCTGATGCAATTTGTACCAAATGGCTGCAAAAGTGGTGCTCTGTGAAAGGATCACCGAAGAGGGGGGGGCTTTCATTTATCCAAACACTGAATACAGAGGCCAGCTGATGGCATGTGCCAAGATGTCACAGTGCAGTGCAGACCTTTTAATTGATATTGTAATGGTGAAGCCTGAATACGATATGCTGCTATTTTTTCTGACCGTTCAGCAATGGTTTGAGGTTGCACCTAAAATGTCCAATTCACCATGGTGAGGGAGGATAAGTGTGATGCTTGAAATTAGTTGTCACTATGCGTACAACTCATGCCAGAAGTATGTCAGATAGGATAAAATAAAATGTGCACAGAAATGCTCAGACTAATTTCCCAGTGGGCACAATTTCACCTGGAATTAATCACTTCAGCAATCTACCCGTTAAAATTACTTTGTTGTTTCAATTTACGTTTGAAAATTGTGTACAATCAGATCCAATTTAAAGTTTAGACACCCAAAGAGTCTTGGTCCATGTATACATCATTAAAATGTTATAGATGTGTACAGAATATAATCATTTAGATTTATAGAATACAAGTCATTGTACACAAAGGACTTCAGTAAGTTATGGATATTTATGCACGTTATATAAAAACCTCTAATTGGAACACACCTGCACTGATTTAAGCAGGTCTAGCAAAATGTAAGAGAGGTATATCAACCTTGGAGAGAGTGTGGCATCATAACAGGATTTTGAGGATTCAATTAAAAAGAAAGATTACATGATTTACAAATCTGGTTTTACATTTCACTCCTCTTACACTCCTCTTCTCTCCTTACCTGACACACATGTTGTCACCCCTTTGCCTTTTCATCTCTAGCCTTCGTACACCCTACTGCCAACCATAAAGCCCCTCACCTATATCATCCACCTATCACTGGCCCACCCCCATCTCTTTTCCAGCTTTCTCTCCTACTACAATGTCTGAAGAATGGTCCCAACCAAAAACATGTCCATTATGTCCTCCACAGATGCTGCTGATCACTGAGTTACTCCAGCACTTTGTGTTCTTCACTAGATTCCAATATCTGCAGTTCCTAGTGTCTACAAAAATTAGAAATGTTTTTTTTTCAATTTAGGTTTAGATTTTGCTTCTACTTAAGAAGGGCTGCAAGGAAACATTTGGAAACTAGTGACCAGTTAACTTAACATCTGTGATAGGCATGTTGCTGGAGAGGATAAGATATTTATGCTTTTGGATAGACAGGGGCTGATTGGTAATAGTCAGCATGGTTTTGTATATGGGACCATGTATATCATGTCTTCTGAATCTGAGGGATGTGTGCCAAATGCAGGGAGGTGGGACTAGCGTAGATGGGAAATGTTTGTCAGTGTGGGCTAGTTGGGTCGAAGGGCCTGCTTCCACGCTGGATGACTTAATGACCCTGTAATCAGGTGGTGAGAAAGAGCAGACAACTGTAAAATCAGCACTGTGCACAATCCCTATTTATGCAGAAGTCTAAATAAGTTCAAGACCTTCCAAATCAGATCAGTGGAGTTATTCTAATGCTGAACAAGCCCATTAATTGTGCATTATTAGCTTTCCACGAGGAGCAATCAAAGCTAGTTTAGAGCCTTTCTTTAAAACATGCATTGGTGCGCTATGTTATAAAACATAACCTTTCAAAATAATTAATTTCTTCCCCAAACCTTACCTGAGAAGAATGGTCAAAGATCATGAAGTGTGACTATAGATATAAAAAGTAATCAGCTTCTGGGATAGAGTAGGTAATTCACAGTTTCATATATCAGAGACTAAGGATTACATCAGAGGCTAATGATTGTTTAACTATCACCAAATCAATGAAAAAAATGTTGGTAAAAGAATAATGAAATAAACCAGCTCTGACAATGGATCATTTAAGTGGCAGCTGTCCCTGGAGATCAAATCTTCTTTTACTGAATCTGAAGCTTACTGGCCCAAGCCAAAGGACCAGAGTTTAAGAGAAAAAAATGGGAAAAACAAAAGCAAAAGTCGGTTCTATGGAACATTATTAGTTTAGAGCAGTGAATTGCAGAAATGTATTGGTCTTACCACTGCCTAGAATAAAATGCATTGCATTAATAAGCATGAAATTAAAAGTATCTACCCTTGAGGAATAAAACAATATTACAAGTAAAGATGTATTAGCTAAATATATACTCTTGAAAGCGTTCTAATTGAATTCAGATTTTGAATCTGGCGAATGAATGAGATTATGATTTACATTATTAACCTTTAAAAAAAAACATAATTTCCAATCAGTAAAACAAGTCCAATGAAGGAGACTGTATTCATGGAGTTGTTAAGATTAGCACTGTATTACAATGTTTATCAGACCAATAAACATACATGATTTGAGCTTGACTATAGATAAAATATTCCCACACAAATTGATCACAGGGACCGTAGTATCTAATGTGGAATCACAGTCCCCAAACACCTGGGTCATATTCCTATCAATTTGATAAATCTGTGGTAAATAAAGCATCAACATTTAAAAAACTGCAAATGGTGGAAATATGAAATAAAAAATAATTCACCCAAAACATTGACCCAGTTGAATCAAAGATAAATTCACCGAGTAACAGCACAATTCCCACATCGAAGCAGAAATATTCATCAACAATCCCTTGCAAAAAGTCGTTGCTGTAGGATTTCCATCTGTTGTGCAGGGAGATGTTAACAGCTCAATTTATTTCACTGCCTTCATTTCTATTTATTTTAAATGGTTCTTTGGTATTAACTTATTTTTTCTCTCTTCCCTCTTCTGTGGCTACCTCAGAACACCACATCTTCAAACCTCATCTTCAAACCTCATTTTATTGCTATCTATCTTTAAACCACAATTCCTACTATATATACGTAAACTAAAATGACTTAATGCAGATGCTTCTGGAATGTCACTGGTAACATCTTTCCAGTCATAAAAATGTCCATCAACCACAAATCGTTGCTTCCTGCCAGTGAATACAATTTATCACTTCCTTTCATCCATTGGGTTTTTACATTTATTTGTACGGTTTGTTCTCTGCAATCATGTCAACTGTCTTGGTAAAGTCCAGCTGGACAACACCAAACATATTGAGTGTAGGAAGGAATTGCAGATGCTGGATTACACTGAAGATAGACACAACATTCTGGAGTAACTCAGCAGGTCAGGCAGCATCTCTGGAGAAAAGGAATAGGGTTAAAACCCTTCTTCAGACTGATTGACATGATCCATCTAATTTTGATCGGTGGTCAGCGCAGACTTGATGGGCCAAAGGTCCTGCTTTGCGCTTTATCTCTAAAGTATAAAGAGACTCCAAAATCATAGCAACATCTAGAAATACCTTTTCAAGCACTTCAAGAACAATTAGGGATTGGCAATGGATGCATGCTGTGTTAAGGATTCACACATCCAGTAAACAAATAGAAAATTCTAAAGGGTATTTTATCTTTTCTATCCATTGAATGAGTGTTGATCAAGAAAAAGGAAAGACTGGAGGCCACATGATTATTGTGGATTCTGCTCTTTCTTTGCTATGAAGAAAGGCAGCAGGTTGCTTGTATTCCATAGAAATTCCATTAATTTCAATAGCATAGAATAGCTTTGAAAAGCCAGGAGATGGATTATATAACTTTTAGATCAAAATGGTGCAAAATCTCATCAAGTTTACGGTAGTCGTTGAAACTTCAACAGCTACTAACCTATAATCTTAAAGCACAGCCAGAAAATGTTGGTAATAGTCAGGTCAAGCTGCATCAGTATTAAAGGGTGGTTGCTGAAAGGACATTTCCTCCTATGGGGCATCGAGAACTTGAAGGCACGGATTCAGCATGAAATAATTTATTTCAGATGCATAGAAACATAGAAACATAGAAAACAGGTGCAGGAGGACGCCATTCGGCCCTTCGAGCCAGCACCGCCATTCATTGTGATCATGGCAGATCGTCCCTTATCAATAACCCGTGCCTACCTTCTCCCCATATCCCTTGACTCCACTAGCCCCTAGAGCTCTATCTAACTCTCTCTTAAATCCATCCAGTGACTTGTCCTCCACTGCCCTCTGTGGCAGGGAATTCCATAAATTCACAACTCTCTGGGTGAAAATGTTTTTTCTCACCTCAGTCTTAAATGACCTCCCCTTTATTCTAAACATGTATGGAGGGATTTATATCATAGAGAGCTCATCATCCTATTCAGACTTAGTGAATACATTTAAAGAGTACCTTGACAGTTGTTGAATGAACACAGATTGAAGGCGTACAGGGAGAGTGTGAGCAAGGGGTGTTGAGGCCAAGACTATAACAGCCGAGATTTTATTGTATGTTGGACCAGGCATAACGTGCTGAATCACAATCAGTTCCCCTCTACCAACACTCTCAGCGATCTGGCAGAACTTGTTCGTACCCTGAACAACTATTCTTTTAATTCCTCTAATTTCCTACAAATCAAAGGCATAATCATGGGCATCTGTCTTCTTGTTGGCAATATGGAACAGTCCATGTTCCAAAACCTCCCTGTACCACTCCCCAGCTCGTTCTCTTTCGCATTACACTGCATTGATGCTGTTTCCTGCATATGGGGGAACTGTGTTATTCCCTGTGTTACTATCTTATCAATGCTCTCAGATTCACTGACAACTGACAATGAAAGATGATTTCTGACAACATCTCCCTTTCCTGGATCTTCTTGTCTCTGTCTCAGGAAACAAACAATCCACTGACAACTACTATAAACCGATTGACGTCCACAGATACCTAGACTACATCTCTTCTTATCCTGTCTCTTGTAAAAAAAAACCTCAGCTTTCTTCCAATTACTGTCTCCACTGCATCTGCTCTCAAGATGAGACCTTCCAACACAGGACATCTGAAATGTTTTCCTTTTTCAGGAAGCATGTGGTTGATGGGGCTCACTCTTGCATTTCCTCCTTTGTCCAGACTTCTGCCGTCATCCCAATCCTTTCCCTTCTCCAGCCTCACAGGATTAAGATTGAGTTCTATTGGTACTCACCTATCACTCTACTAGCCTCCATATCTAAAACTTCATATTTTGTAATGTTTTACAAGCTGTAATGGAATCCCACCATTAGCCCCCCAACCATTAGCCACAATTACCCCCCCCCCCCCCCCATTCCATCACCCATCTCTGCATTGTTCAGAGACCACTCTCAATTACTCCCTGGTCTGCTGCCCACTCATCCTTCCCTGACCCCTGCACTTTCCACAGGAGGTGCTACACTTGTTTTTTTCTCTTCTTCCCTCACCACCATCCAGACCTTTACAGCCCTTGCAGATAACGTATTCACGTACACGTCCTCAAACTTTTATCTACCTCATTCAGTGCTCCTAATATGCCCTCCTCTACATTGGTGAGATCAAGTGTTGAAAAGACAACTGGCTCGCAGAAAATCTATGCACAATGACCATCCCCTGAGCTCACAGTTGTATACTATTTCAATTCCCCTTCCCATTCCCTCACTGCCCTGACCCACCTTAGCCTATTATCACTGCTAATGTGAGGCCCAACACAACTAAACGAATAGCACCTCATATTCCACCCAGGTAGTCTACAACCCAATGGCATCAAAACCAAATCTTCCAATTTAGAATCATAGAGCCATACAGTATAGAAACAGAGTCTTCAGCCCAACCTGTCGATGCCAACCAAGATGCCCCATCTAAGCTAATCCCATTTTACCACGTTCGGCCCAAATCCCTCTAGATGTTTCCTATCCATGTAACTGTCCAAGTGTCTTGTAAATGCTATAATAGTACCTGCCTCCATTTCAGGTAAGTCTTCCCTTCTCCCTCCTTCTGATAGCAATGTTACAACATTTTGAGATTTTAAAAATCAAGTCTGCAATTTATCCCATCAGATAAAGCATAAAAATAAGTTTAATTTGACACCTAATTCACTTTCATATCTCAAGTATTTAAAAAGTTATGGCCATTTTCATACTGGGAAATGAGCATCTAGTTCCCTATTGATTTTCTATGGACATAACAAAAAAGCTGTGATCGTGAACAGTCAAAAGCCCATAACTTTCTTAAAAATTAAGAGAACTGAATGAAATTTTCAGTTATCATAGATTGAAGCATTCTGAAACAAATATAAAATAATCTTACTTGGATGACCTGAAATTAAAGCATATAATTAGTTAGTTACCTAATTGTAGCTAATTTCAGACTTCAATTACTAGATCTAAACATCTATCCATTTCTTAATAAATGATTAACATTTTTAAATAGCCTAAATGTCCAAATAATATTCACAAATAATTCACAATAAAACATGATTTTTAAATCTCATTTACATTAATTTATAGGCCAAATGGAAGGAATTTAGTGTTCAATTGCTGTAAATAAATGCCCATTTAAATCAGCTTTCTAGTGGGATCCTGTGAACGCGCTGGTTTAGAACGTTCACATTGCGGTAGATTTGTGCCCCAAATGCCGAGAAAAATACTGCGGGATATAATGGACCCAAAATGAGCTACTCGCAATATTAAACTTTGTATAAAGGGATCTTAAGAAGCCCTTTTTAATGTAAAAATATACAGCATACCTTCTGTTATTTGCTTTATGAGACCCTGCGGTTGCTGGTGTTCGCGGGTTTAGAGATTGATTTTTAAACTACTATAACTATTATACGAGGCCTTTAAAACTAATAATAGCTTTTGCGACGGGGTCTTTCAGCGATTTTTCGTTAATAATTAACTAGGCTGAACATCTTCGATTTGAACAGCCTAGAGAAAATCGCGTTTTAAACCCGCCCCCCTCTAAACGGCGCCAAAATCGCGCACACCCGCAGCGACAGATTTTCAGCAACGCTTCAGGTAGGCTTTGCAACATACCTACTTCTGATCCACCTCCTGTCCTCTAATTTTTGTTCCCTTTTCCATACCCTCATCATCTGCCTTGTTTATCAGATTCCAGTATAATTAGCATGAGTGTTCCTACTTATCGCCCTCTAGGCTTCCCTATCTCCACCTGCCTCCATCATGCCTTTTTTTAAATTTTATTTCCCCTTGTCTGCTTCCACTTATCAGTCTCCTGCCTCTGCCTCCCGACACCACCTCTTCTTTTTCCACACCCGGCTCCTTTTGCCTATCTCATTTCTCACCCCTTCTCAACCCACCTACTAGTTACTGACTCGCCCACCATCTCCTCTTTATATCAGTCTGTCTTCGCACAGTCCTGGTGTAGGGTCACATGGTCATTTGTTTATGATAATTAATTTCCATGCTAGGAAGTGTAAAATTCCAGATTGTGTATGTTTTGGGCCCTACCAATGTCTGCTCCTCTTGCTATTACCATGGATACTAATGGAAGGCCTCAAATAAAATCCTCGACAGTTCCTATCCCCCCCCCCCCCCCCAATTCTGCTCGACCTACTGAGTCGTAGTCAATCAACATGGAAAAAGGCTCTTCAGCCCAACTTGCCCATGCTGACCCATCTACATTAGTACCACATGTCCACATTTGGCCCATATCCCTCTAAACGTTTCCTATACATGTACCTGTCCAAAAGCCTTTCAGATGTTGTTATAGTACCTGCCTTAACTACCTTTTCTGGCAACTCGTTCCATATATGCATCACCCACTGGATGAAAAAGTTGCTTCTCAGGTTCAGAACCAGGGGGCACAGTTTAAGGATAAGGAGTAAGCCATTTAGAACGGAGACGATGAAACACTTTTTCTCACAGAGAGTGGTGACTCTGTGGAATTCTCTGCCTCAGAGGGCGGTGGAGGCAGGTTCTCTGGATGCTTTCAAGAGAGAGCTAGATAGGGCTCTTAAAAATAGCAGAGTCAGGGGATATGGGGAGAAGGCAGGAACGGGGTACTGATTGGGGATGATCAGCCATGATCACATTGAATGGCGGTGCTGGCTCTAAGGGCCGAATGGCCTGCTCCTGCACCTATTGTCTATTGTTCGTATTAAATCTTTCTCCTCTCACCTTAAATCTATGCCCTCTGGTTCTTGATTTCCCTATGCTGAAGGAATTTGTGCATTCACCCTATTTAGTCCTCTCATGATCCTGTACACCTCTGTAAGGTCGTCCCTCATCCTCCTGTGCTCCAAGGAATAAAGTCCTTAACTGCCCAACCTCTCCCTGTAACTCAGGTCATCAAGTCCTGGCAACATCCTCGTAAAAAGTTCCTCTGGCAGTTTATTTTGTTTTCTCCTGCCCTTGTCTTCTGTGGTTTAGGCAGTTTGCTTTATTTTATGTTAGGCAAAATTATTGTTGTTAATTTCTTGCAAATTTCTCGTAAATGTATTGTATTTTTTTTAGATTTAGCATGCACACAGACCCTGCAACCCATTAGTTTAAACCCTTTTTGAAAAAATAAATTTGCAAACAGCTTGGAAAACTTCTGATAATAGTGAGCTTGATAAAGACTATCAAGCAAGTTTACGTGAAAACTTAAGACTATTCACCTTATGCATCACTAACCACAGCTTGCATCTATTTAATTTCAAAGATGGAGACAGAGCCACAAGAGGTAACATAAGTGTATCTGTAGTATTAGCATGAGAAGCGAGGATGGGTAGCAGTCCAGATTGAAAACAATCTGCAGTATTACACTTCCTAGTAGAAAATTAATCATCGTTATTTTATCAGAAACAAGTGATTAATTTCATTTTAAAATCTTTCTTCAGACGACTAAATGAGCAATATTTCAGAAATCCCTCACTGAGCTGTTATCAGGAGCAATTTATCTAGCTCACACCTCACTGGGCAGGCATTTCATCCTTCAGCTCACCTGGTTTCATTTGTATTTGTCCAGTGAATATCCAACAGCAGCTTTGATTCCCATTACCACACTGTTACTGTATGTCTCCAAGGAGCTTCTCTTGACCTCCTTTCATTTTTTGTTTAGTTTAGAGATACAGTGCGGAAACAGGCCCTGTGGCCCACCGGACCCATCCGGCCAGCAATCCCCGCACATTAACACTATCCTACACACACTAGGGACACTTTATATTACTACCAAGCCAATTTACCTACATACCTGTACGTATTTGCAGTGGGGAAAGTAACCGATGATCTTGGAGAAAACCCACACAAGTCATTGGGAGAACGTACAAACTCCAGACAGCACCCGTAGTCTGGATCGAACCCGAGGCTCCGGCGCTGCAAGCGCTGTAAGGCAGCATCTCTGCCGCTGCGCCACCGTGCCATTACAACATCACCCATAAACATGACTATTGGGAATCCCTAAATTCTCACACACATTGATCACACCCAGATGCATCTTACCACCATCATTCTTGTTACTTCTGCTAGACTATGGTACTTTGTCACAGAGCATTGAATCATTATGGCAGAGGACCATTCAGACTTTGTAGACTAATCCTGAGTCCCTTTCCTCTGCCTTTGAACCAAAGCATCAGATATGACACAAAGACACCCCTCAACATTAATATGCTTCCAGCTGTGTTTACACAGAGGGCCCGGTCTGAATAAAGCCCCACAATTATACATTAAAGCTGAATTTATAACAACTTTAACCAGGTGAGCAGTCTGAAGATACTTTGCAGCAGAATGAACAGATAAAGCTGACTGAAATTAGAACTGAAAATGATGGAGAAATTATGTAGGCCAGATGGCATCTGTTGAGAGAGAAATAATGTTAACATTTCAGGTTGATAATCTTTGATTTTCAACAAAAAAAACCACTGGTTCCCTTTACTGCTACATATAATTTTAAAATTCAGTTTTGTTTTCAAATCCCTCTTTGGCTACACCCTTGCAATTTTTTAGAAATCTCTCCCAGCCCGACAATCCTCATAAATTCATGTTATAGGAGCAGAATTGGGCATTTCAGCCCATCAAGTCTACTCTGCCATTCTGTCTTTCCCTCTCAACCCCATTCTCCCCATAACACCTGACACCCGTACTGATATCACTGACAATATTTTTAGATATGTATCCTTCAGTTCTGTACTCTTTATCAGCCAAGGATTTAATCAATTTAATCAGTGGTGGCTATGGCCTGAGCTGATAAACCAATGTTCTTGATCAACCACTAACAACACCTTGTTAGAGTAATTTTTGTGTGATAATCATAATATGAAGCGCCTTGGGACAATATTAAAGTTGCTTAATAAATAAAGAGGTGAGACAAGGAACAGTCCAATGAACCAGATATGATAAGAGAACTCGAGGTAAAGGAACCGCTTGGAGGTAGTGATCATAATATGATCTGCAATCTGCAATTTGAGAAGGTGAACATTAAATCGGAAGTGGCAGTGATGCAGTTGAACAAAGGGGACTATGAAGGCATGAGAGGGGAGCTGGCCAAAGTAGACTGGAAAGGGATCCTAGCAGGAATGACGGTGGAACAGCAATGGCAGGAATTTCTTGGCATAATCCGGGAGACGCAGGATCATTTCATTCCAAAAAGGAAGAAAGATTCTAAGGGGAGTAGGAGGCAACCGTGGCTGACAAAAGAAGTTAGGGATAGAATAAAACTAAAAGAAAAGATGTATAACACAGCAAAGAGTAGCCAGAAGCCAGAGGATTGGGAAACTTTCATAGGACAACAGAAGGAAACAAAACAGGCAATACGGGCTGAAAAGATGAAGTACGAGGGGAAGCTGGCCAGGAATATAAAGAAGGACAGTAAAAGCTTATTTAGATATGTTAAGGGAAAAAGAGTAGCAAAGTTAAATGTGGGTCCCGTGAAGGCAGACTGAAATTATTATGGGCAACAAGGAAATGGCAGAAGAGTTGAATAGGTACTTCGGATCTGTCTTCACTAAGGAATGTACTGGAGGACAGAGGATCTAAGGGGTAGAGGAACTGAAAGAAATGTTCATTAGGCGAGAAATAGTATTGGGTAGGCTAATGGGACTGAAGGATGATAAATCCCCTGGGCCTGATGGTCTGCATCCCAGGGTCCTCAGGGAGGTGGCTCTAGAAATAGTGGACGCATTGGTGATCATTTTCCAATGTTCAATAGATTCAGGATCAGTTCCTGTGGATTGGAGGATAGCTAATGTTATCCCACTTTTTAAGAAAGGAGCGAAAGAGAAAACGGGGAATTACAGACCAGTTAGCCTGACCAGTGGTGGGAAAGATGCTGGAGGCAATTATTAAAGAGGTAATAATGGGGCATTTGGATAGCAGTGAAAGGATTAGTCCAAGTCAACGTGGATTTATGAAAGGGAAATCATGCTTGACTAATCTTCTGGAATTTTTTGAGGATGTTACAAGTAAAATGGATGATGGGGTGCCAGTGGATGTAGTGTATCTAGACTTTCAGAAAGCCTTTGATTAGGTCCCGCATGGGAGAGTGGTCACTAAAATTAGAGCACATGGTATTGGGGATGTTGACATGGATAGAAAATTGGTTGGCAGACCAAAGAGTAGGAGTGAACGGGTCCTTTTCAGAATGGCAGGCAGTGGCGAGTGGAGTGCTGCAAGGCTCGGTGTTGGGGCCGCAACTGTTTACCATATATATTAATGATTTGGAAGAGGGAATTAGGAGCAACACTAGCAAGTTTGCAGATGACACAAAGCTGGGTGGCAGTGTGAACTGTGAAGAGGATGTTAGGAGGTTGCAGGATGACATGGACAGGTTGAGTGAGTGGGCAGATGCGTGGCAGATGCAGTATAATATAGATAAATGTGAGGTTATCCACTTTGGCAGCAAAAACAAGGGGGCAGATTAATATCTCAATGGGGTTAGGTTAGATAAGGGGGAGGCACAGCGTGACCTGTGTGTCCTTGTACACCGGTCACTGAAAGTTGGCGTGCAGGTACAGCAGGCAGTGAAGAAAGCTAATGGAATGTTGGCCTTCATAACAAGAGGATTTCAGTATAGGAGTAAAGAGGTTCTTCTGCAGTTGTATAGGGCTCTGGTGAGCCACATCTGGAGTATTGTGTACAGTTTTAGTCTCCTAATTTGAGGAAGGACATCCTTGTGATTGAGGCAGTGCAGCGTAGGTTCACGAGATTGATCCCTGGGATGGCGGGACTGTCATATGAGGAAAGATTGAAAAGACTAGGCTTGTATTCACTGGAGTTTAGAAGGATGAGGGGTTATCTTATTGAAGCATATAAAATTATAAAAGGACTGGACAAACTAGATGCAGGAAAAACTTTCCCAATGTTGGGCGAGTCCAGAACCAGGGGTCACAGTCTTAGAATAAAGAGGAGGTCATTTAAGACTGAGGTAAGAAAAAGCTTTTTCACCCAGAGAGTTGTGAATTTATGGAATTCCCTGCCACAGAGAGCAGTGGAGGCCAAATCACTGGATGGATTTAAGAGAGAGTTAGATAAAGCTCTAGGAGCTAGTGGAGTCAAGGGATATGGGGAGAAGGCAGGCACGGGTTATTGATAGCGTACGATCAGCCATGATCACAATGAATGGTGGTGCTGGCTCGAAGGGCTGAATGGCCTCCTCCTGCACCTAGTTCCTCCTGCACCTAGTTCCCCCACACCGGGTCCCCATTGTCCTTCCCCTCCCCCCTCACGATGGTCCCCCCCATGCCATTGTTCCCCCTCCATCATAGATAATGTTGTTGACTGAGAGATCTGTTGAATATTTCGAGCATTTTCTGATTTTGTTTTGGGTAACTAGCATCTGCCATAATTTACATTTTATTTGTAATTTCAAACCCAGATAAGAGTAATGGGTGTTCACAATCGCAAAACTGAACAGATATAATGAAAGCTTTCATTCTCAAGTTAGCCAGAGATCAAGAACTTCATCATATCATTCGGCAGGTCATTCAACATGAAGCCAGTTGAAATGATCAGTGTTGTGTGCTGGCAAAGATTTTTTATCCATCAGGAACATTAAATACCAGATATGCTTCCACTGCACATATGGATGGTAATTTACCATCATCTAAACTGCTCACTCTGCATTTACTAACCAGAAAACAATTTATTTTTCTCAATAATGCACTTCATTTTCTGTTCCTTTGATTTATTTAGAAAAAAATAATTGCCTTTAAACATTCCATTCCATTTGATATGGTGCTTTCAAGAAGGCTGTGCATTAACAATATGTGGCAAGAGTCTGTCACATTATTTGCTTTCATATGATAATTTCTTCACAGGTAGTGAAGTATATATGAGCATGTGAATCTAAGCAGAATTGGTCTGAAAACCTTAAATGGTACACATCCCTGTTGCTTCTTAATTTCTTCTTTAAAAAAAATATTTAAAATGCAAAAATGCACTAATTAAAAATGAATTATTTTTAGCAATTAAATAAATTTTAATTGAAAATAAAACAATGGATTTTCTTTGTTTTAGCACAACGGCTTTGAATCTGGCAACTCATATGTGGGTGCCCAACTGTAGCCTGAGCCACTCTCGCCATTAGGACAGTGAGTGATCTACTGCATGCAACAATGATGTCACTGAAAAATATGTAGAGCCGGCAAATCATGTTGTTAATCAGAGTGCAATGTAGATTTGACTCCAGCAGCACCCAATTGGACCTCAACAGTCCATGTGGTAATAATAGGCAGATACATTCACACTGAACAAGATGAAAGGACATCAACAGACTCCTTACACATTTATTTCTAATTAATTTGTACTTGTTGTCAATTTAGGTGTTTACAAATAGTATAAATGTAGTTGATAGATTCAAGGTCAGTCAAAACAATATCATTTGACTAACATTTTAATAATGCCAGTTGGCACATGATCTATACCAGTGGTTCTCAACCTTTTTTCAGTGATGTACCCCCTGTGAAATATTTTTTCAGCCAAGTACCCCCTAACCAGCGCAAAGCATTTTTGGTTGAAAAAAAAAGACTTAAAACAGAGCACTGTGCCATCAGTGTCTGATTTATTAAACTTTGGAACTGATAAACACATACAAAATTCAAACATTTGAAAAAAAACTATTTCGAACATTTTAAATGTTAATAATCCATGACTAAATTTATTGCAAATATTTCTCATCACTAAAATGTAGTGATTCAAACTAATGTAGTGAAAACAGTGACCATATAACCATTTAAAACTATAAAATGAACCATTTAAAACTCCATAAATGTGCAAAACACTGCTCATTTGTAGTGGTCTCTCTCTTGAACTATTTGGAAATAAAAAGATATAACTAAAAAAAAGAAAGAAATAATTAACTTAATTATAAATAAAGATTTGTGCACATAAAAATAATTATCAACATAAAGTGTCCTCTTTTGGGATCATAGTAAAGATCTGTGCTCAAAAAGAAATCATTAACTTAATTTTAAATAAAAGCAGAAATTGCTAAAAATAAAAAATAAAAATATTTATCATCTTAAAATATCTTTTTAAGAATCAAAAAGAAGACTGACATCTTAACATTACAAACTGTCAACACTGAATATTGCATTGTTGCACTGAACTGAGTGTTTTTGCACTTAGTGAGACATTTTAGTGAGACACTTGGGCTTGTGCTTCACTGAGGATCTTTTTCATTCTTGGTGGCAGGGAGGCAACTGCTGTGATCAAGCTCTTCTCCAGGCACAGTCTGTTTCTCTGCTTTGTTTTGATCACAGTCATTGCAGAGAAGGAGGCCTCACATAAATATGTGGAGGCAAAGGGTAGTAGCTGCTCCAAAGCTTTCTGTCCCAGGTCAGGGTGCTCCTGCTTCACACACACCCAAAACTGTGTAAGTGTGAACATGGCAAACTTCATCTGGAGGCCACGATCAGATGACACTTCCAAGAGTTTTTCCTGATAGGTGACAGGGAGCTTGCTTCGGTTTGCTTTGGACAAGAGAAATGGGTTTCTCACCCAATCCAGCTGTGCAGATTTCTCCTCCATGTCAGGAAAGTAGGAATGAAAATCCTGTATCAACTTGGTCAAATGTCCCACTATGACCAACTTGACTGGAGCTCTGTCCACATCCTCACTAGAGAGAAAATCATCCAGCTGAGGAAAGCAGGTGAAATCCTCCTGTGCACAGGCCCTTCTCCACAGCTCTGCTTTCTTCAGGAAGCCACCCACCTTGTCATACAGGTTTAAAATGCTGGTGTCCTTGCCCTGCAGAGACATATTCAGTTCGTTCAGTTTGCTGAATATATCTGCCAGATAGCACAGCTTTGCAAGCCAGTCTGTGTCCTGGAACAAGGTGGCATGGGGAGATCTGTGCTCAATCAGAAAGGCGTGTACTTCGGATCTTAATTCCAACAGCCGGTTGAGTATTCTCCCTCGAGAGAGCCAGCGCACTTCTGTGTGCAGCAGCAGTTGTGTGTGTTCAGCTCCCATATTTTCGCAGAGGCGGCGAAACAGGCGTGCATTAAGTGGCCTTGACTTAATGAAGTTGATCACTTTGATGCTGCTGTTCAAAACGTCATGTAACACAGGGCTCATTTTCTTGGACGCCAATGCCTCCCTGTGTATGACACAGTGAGTCCACATCACGTCGGGGTTTTCTTTTTTAATGCGCGCTATTAGTCCTTTCGCGCTGCCCGTCATTGATGCTGCTGCGTCTGTACAGATGCTGCTGCAGGATTTCCTGCGCAAACCGTTTTCACAGAAAGCGGCATTGACAACATCAAATATGTCCTCTCCTGTTGTTTTCCCCTTCAAACTTTTGCAGAATAGTATGTGCTCATAAATGTCGTCAGTATCAACGTACCTCACAAAAGCAACAAGTTGTGCATTTCCACTGACATCTGTGGATTCATCCAGCTGGAGTGAAAAGGAGTCGCTAAGTTTTCCCACAACTTGCTCGACAATGTCTGTTCCCATTGTATCTACTCTGCGGCAAACAGAATCATTTGACAACGGTACAGTCTTTAATTTCTCCGCTGCGTTTTTGTCCAGCATAGTCTCAGCCAACACTACAGCCGCTGGAAGGAGCAGGTCTTCAGCGATAGTGAATGGCTTCTTGGCTTTAGCTACGAGCAAAGACACTGCATAAGAGGCCTCCAGGGCTTTGGCTGATGTTGTGGAGGTCTTCCGCATCGTGTCTTGAGATGATCTGAATTCAGACAGTTTCCTCTTAAAAAAGTCAGGTGGCTTACCAACGTGACATCCATGTTTTGTCTTAAGATGACGCTGCAGATGTGCTGGCTTTATGCTACTGTTAGCTAATTTCTCCCCACAGAAAAAAACACAGTGCCTTGGGTGGGTTGCAACTTGTGGACGTAAATCCATTTAAAACATAATCTTCAAGATACAGCCGGAATGTTTCCGGCTCTGGTTTGGCCTTCTTTGCCACTTGTCCCTCCGTGTTTTCAAAAGAATTGCTGCTACGCTTCAACCACGACTCCATCGTTTGAGTTGTGATTGACAGGTGATGCCGGGTGGCATATGACAGGTTGGGTCGAACCATCCTGGAATGGGGGAGACTCTGGGTTTTTAGGATAATGAAATTGAATAGCCTACTGAATATAAAATTCATTTTATGAACTTATACTTATATTTTCCTGAAATATTTATTAAATAATTATTTTTAAAGGATTTTTGCATGGATGCTACTTTTTAAATATATGTAGGCCTATATTTTAAAATCTCACGTACCCCCTGGAGTGCCTTCACGTACCCCCAGGGGTACGCGTACCCCCATTTGAGAACCACTGATCTATACAACACTATATATCTGTATAGTGAGGTTTCTTTTCTAAAATTTGGCTTTAGCTCTTATTTAAATCACAACACTGGACATGTTTACTAATCACTTCATTTTTGAAATAACAAATGTGCTTCATCCCTTCTCCGAGAACAACTTAAATGACAAGAAATGTCACGCATGGTTATGCAGCAGTTGAGCTGCTGCCTTACAGCGCTTGCAGCGCCAGAGACCCGTGTTCGATCCCGACCGGGTACTGTCTGTACAGAGTTTGTACGTTCTCCCCGTGACCGCGAGGGTTTTTTCCGAGAACTTTGGTTTCCTCCCACATTCCAAAAGGCGTACAGGTATGTAGGTGAATTGGCTTGGTGTATGTGTAAATTGTCCTTAGTGTGTGTAGGATAGTGTTAATGTGCAGGGATCACTGGTCGGTGCGGACTTGGTGGGCCAAAGGGCCTGTTCCGCGCTGTATCTCTAAACTAAACTAAACTAAATCACGTATGTCATCCATTCCCCTAGACATTATTTCAGAAATCAGGTTTTTAATAATGTTTTTGTTTAAAATAACATAGCCTACATTATTCATGTTTTAGTGAACCTAAAAATACTGCAAATGAAGTTCCATGTATTTCCTCCTGCATTATATAATCATTGTGAGCCCAAAATCCCACTGATGTTGAATAAATAAGCTGTTTTTGAATCTTTTAAAGTCTATTTAACGTGAATAGCTTGATTCTGTACTGCTTAGTAAAAAATGATTTTTTTAAAAGATTTTTTGAAAAATTGCCATTATTCATCAATATCTGGAACCAGCTATGAACTTGTCATTTATTGAAATGGCAATCAGTAGTTATCACAGCAATATAATTTCTGAATTTTAGACTAATTAAATCAGGCTATGTTCTATTTTCCAATCATTATACTCGTTAACAGTAAGTCTCCTCTGAATTTGAGCTAATGGAAGTAGGACTAATATCAGCTTCCATCTGATTAAAGCCATCTGAGCCCTAACCACAACCCAACCTCAGCATTGATCTGCTATGGACTTTGGTTGCACTACATACTTCAGTTTTTGCACTAATATGGTCTGTTTACATTGTATTACCGATTATTAATTTACTGTATTAATGATTATTTTATATTTATTGTTGTGTTATTGCATTAACAGGCCAGTAGAGATACAGCAACCTCTCCTCCTCCCCTCCCCTCCACCCCCTCTCCCTCTTGCCCTTCTGTCTCTGCCCCTTTCTCTCTGTCTCTCCCCATTCGCTCTCTGCTCTCACTCTCCCCCCCCCCCCCTCTCTAGACGCGCCTGCGAGTTGGGGGCTATGCGTCAGTGGATAGGGCGTTTATGGGGTAAAAGGAGGAAATGAATGATATTAATATAATATCAAGGGGGTTAGTTAGCGTGTGTGCGGGGGGGGGGGAGTGGGTAGTTAGTGTGTGTGATGCTGCATGCCATCCCCCCGTCCCCCGCAACCACACGTTGGGGGAACAGACCCAATGGGTCTGCACTTGGTCTAGTTTTTTTTAATGTTACTATAGGTGGGTGACTAATGTTGGATAATCCCAGACAAATGTAGAGAAATCAGAACATTTCATAGTGAGAATACCAATTCCTTTGCCTCAAGAGACCAATATTTTCCTCGTGTGCTTTCAACCAACCATGGGACTTCTAATGCTTTGGCAAATAATAATCTCTGATATTCCACAAAGACAAACTGATTTGAAATCATGATTACTTTCATTAGTGATATTTATACTACAGACTTTTTTCAACAGTTATCATTTACTTTAAAACTGGCCACATTACTAGCAATGGTCATACATACAAGTTGCTGCAAATGAATGTTCAATTGGGTCCTCAAAGGTAAAAATAACTTTCTTACTGACATGGTCATAATGGTAAACATAGCCTATTTTACTTCTTTGTACCAAATCCTTTGGCCACTCTACCACCAGTATGTCGCACTGGCCCATACCAGTTTACTTTCATAGAAACATAAGGTGCAGGAGTAGACATTCGGCCCTTCGAGCCAACGCCGCCATTCAATATGATCATGGCTGATCATCCAAAATCAGTACCCCGTTCCTGCTTTCTCCCCCAAGGGCTATATCTAACACTCTCTCAAAAACATTCAGTGAATTGGCCTCCACTGCCTTCTGTGGCAGAGAATTCCACATTCAAAACTCTCTGGGTGAAAAAGTATTTCCTCATCGCAGTCCTAAATGCCCTACACCTTATTCTTAAACTGTAACCCCTGGTTCTGGGCTCCCCCAACATCGGGAACATTTTTCCTGTATCTAGCCTGTCCAATCCCTTAAGAATTTTATATGTTTCTACTAGACTAAGTGGGACCAGTTGGGTCCCAGCATTACACGTGAGGGCTGGTCCCCAACGCAATATTCCACCTCTCCACCAATGGGGGGGGGGGGGGGGGGGGGCTTTCTGGAGCGCTACTATGGGTGTTGTGCGCTGAAGGGACTGGTTTCCAGAGGGCTAGTATGGACAATGTGGGCTGAATGGATTCTTGGGCTGGTGGCTCAGTCACTCAAGTCTGTTGAGCTGGCAGCTAACTCACTCACAGCTGGTGGGCTCGCAGTTGACTCACGGCTATTCCTTGAAATTCCATTTCAAGCAGGGTGCAAGGCCACCAAATTCAAGTGCAGTTTCATACCACTTCAAGCAGGGTGCAAGGCCACCAAATTCAAGTGCAGTTTCAAACCTTTTCAAGCAGGGTGCAAGGCCACCAAATTCAAGTGCAGTTTCATACCACTTCAAGCAGGGTGCAAGGCCACCAAATTCAAGTGCAGTTTCATACGATTTCAAGCAGGGTGCAATGCCACTGAAGACAGTGAGTCGTGACCTCTCCATCCCCAATCTTGCAGAACCTGAGCCAAGCCCACACTTCTGGGTTTTATAGTCCCTCCTCCTTGCCACCAGAAGGGGCATGGCCTTCATGGCGTGATTCACAGGAGAGAGAATCTCAACATTTTTTAAACACTAATAACTCTTATATTTTTCATCTATGGGAAAATTCCTCGGCACCTGATGAGCGGAGGGGGACTCTGAGTAAGATGGCCAAAGATCACAGCCGTATGTAGTAGTGTTTTTTCTAAAATCAATATAAAGCGCAAACAGGAAGTGGTCAAGATTAGACTTTTAATTATATAGAAGGCAAGGCAGCTTAAATTGGGCAAGGCAGCTTAAATTGGGCAAGGAAGCTTAAATTGGGCAAGGCAGCTTAAATTGGGCAAGGAAGCTTAAATTGGGCAAGGCAGCTTAAATTGGGCAAGGCAGCTTAAATTGGGCAAGGCAGCATAAATTGGGCAAGGCAACTTAAATTGGGCAAGGCAGCTTAAATTGGGCAAGGCAGCTTAAATTGGACAAGGCAGCTTTAATTAGGCAACTCAGCTTTAGCACTTTCAAACCAAAGGCAACACAGCTTTGGCACTTTCAAACCAAAGGCAACACAGCTTTGGCACTTCCAAACGAAAGGCAACACAGCATTGGCACTATAAAACCAAAGGCAACACAGCTTTAGCACCTTCAAACCAAAGGCAACCCAGCTTTAGCACTTTCAAACCAAAGGCAGCACAGCTTTAGCACTTTCAAACCAAAGGCAACACAGCTTTAGCACTTTCAAACCAAAACACACCTTTGCATTTTCAAACTATATTTTCAAACCACATTAAGGGCACTGACAGGTCAGTAAAACCACTCACAGTTTTGTAGACATGTGTTCAGTGTTATTCACTCAGACTGAGAATTGCGACCTCTCGCTCCCCCATCTTGCAGAGAACTGAGGCACCTCCACACATCCGGGTTTTATAGTCCCTCCGGAAGGGGCGTGGCCTTCAGGAGAGTGAATCTCAACATTTTTAAAACAATAATAACTCTTTTATTTTTCATCGATGGGAAAATTCATCTTGTCCTGCGCAGCGGAGGGGGACTCTGAGTGAGATGGCCAAAAATCACAGCTGTAAGTGGCAGCGTTTTTTCTAAAATCAATATACATGCAACAGGAAGTGGTCAAGATGAGACTTTTAGTAATATAGATAGCTAACATCCCCGCTTATCCTTCCAAATTCCAGTGAATATAAGCCCAGTTCACTCTGATTGTCCTTGAAACCAATCCTTAATATGGAACAGGTGGCCAGCCATTGGAATGGAACAGTGCTGAAAGTATCTTACATCTGTCAGATCCAACTCGTTTTCTTTAAAAATGCACTGTGAAAAATCTGAAAAAGAAAATAATTGAATTTAAAAACAAAAATGTATTATATTTTATAAGGAAAATGTATTTAAATATTTCACTCATGGTTATAAAACATCTATCTATCTATCTATCTATCTATCTATCTATCTATCTATCTATCTATCTATCTATCTATCTATCTATCTATCTATCTACAAAACTAAAACTCTGATCTTGTGCTCTTCCAGTTTGCACGGTTTTTCTATTTGCGCAAAAACGGTACGCGATAGCGCTACAATTGTTCGCCAGGTTACTCACCGTTCTCCTGTGCTGCGAGTGCAACAAGTTTCGTTCCGATCGGTGGTATATTGTAAAAGTTATCAAGGTTTAAAAATCTTTAAAACTGTGTATGCGCAGGTTCTCTCAGTTAACGCCACGCAGATTGGTATCTTCTCCTGTCAGTCAATGCCAAGGCCAAGATGGCGACGTCCCTTCCTGCCCCACCGGCGGCGGCCTGTCCTGCCTCACTCAAACTCCACTTTCCCCTCCTCACAGTAACTTGTCTATCGTCTCCCCCACCACCGTTCAGTGGATGCCCAGTGGAGGCCTTGGTCCTGTCTCTCTCTCTCATCACTCACCCCTCTCCCCCGCCCGCGACAATGGAGGTCCCGTCTACCCATCCCCCCGGGTCCGTCTCCTCTGCCGCCGCCGTTGCTGTAACTCAACCTCACGGCCTTCTTCGAGATCTTCTCCACCAGCTCATCGAAACGCATGGTGCCCACCGTGCCAAACACTGACTCCATCCCCTCCCCCCCTCCCGTGGCCCGGCGGCGGCAGCAAGCAGGTAGGCAGGTGGGCAGGATGGGGATGGGCCAAGCGGCGCACACACACACGCGCGCACACACACAGCAAACTGGTCCAATCGTCAAGTCAACGGGATCTAAACCACAGCTAACAATGAATGACCTGTGGAGGAAGGAACTGCAGATGCTGCTTTTTATGGATGGAGGGAGGGATGAAGGGAGGGAGTGACTGAGGGCAGGGGAAAGGAGAAGGAGGGAGAGGTAAGGGAGGGAGGGACTGGGGAGGGGAGGAGGAGAGGGGAAAGATCCTGGGGAGGTGAGGAGGGAGAGTGGGGGGATTGAGGAAGGGGCAGGGAGGGAGAGGGGGAAAGTGGGGGAGGTGATGAAAGTGAGAGAGGAGGGGGAATAGAGGGAGAGGAGGGGGGGAGTGGGGGAGGTAGGGAGTGGGGAATAGAGGATGGCAGTAGGGGAGGTCAGGAGGGATAGTGGGGGTGTTCGGGGGAGGTGAGGAGTGGGGGATAGAGGAATAGGAGGGAGGTATGGAGGGCAGAGTTATGGAGGGAGGGATGGAGGGAGTGAATGAGGGTAGGGGAAAGGAGAGGGAGGGTGAGGGAGGGATTGGGGAGGGGAGAAGGAGAGGGGAAAGAATAGGGAGGGTGAAGAGGAGGGGAGGGAGTGCTGGGGGATGAGGGGAAATGAGCCGTACCTGCGCAGTTGGGGGCTATGCGTGAGTGGAGCAATATTGTGTTGGGGGGGGCGGGTTACATTGGGGGAACGTGGGAATGGTGGAATATTGCATTGGGGAATGGGTTGCTTTGGCGGACCAGGCCTCCCGTGTGACAGGGACCCAACGGGTCACACTCAGTCTAGTAATTCATAAATTCAATGTTAAAATTTAGCAGGTTACACAGATAAGGCATTTTTATGAAAATATTTGAGAAAATAGCACATGTGCTATGAAAGAAAATTGCTGACAGAATAATCACTGACTTTCCGCTTGGCATTACCCATCCATTAATATAGCCCAGGGGACTTAACAATGATAAAGCTTTGACCAAGACCATCAGTCAGGATACACAACAGACTTACTTTACTTCTCATTCAGGCAGTAATTAAACGAAGCTCCAACAAGTCTCTGGTAATTGCTGTTGTGATTTAAACTCTCTCACGAAGGCATCAAGGGGATTTAGGCATGCTCTGCACTGAAAAATAATTTCCTTCCCCTCCAGATAGATTACATTCCATTAATAAGAACACTCAGTTTGGGAAAAGATTGGCCAGGTTCACACTGCTTGACTGTCCACACAAGCTAATGGAAAAAATGCTCATTTAGACAAGGAACGGAGATTGAAGTCCATATGATCTATTACTGGAATCGCAAAAATAAGCAATCATCTTATGTAGGTTAATTAAATTTATGTTTAGCATTATGATTTAAGTGTTGTGCTTTCTTGCTTTTCAGTGCTGTCAATGGGGAGAGTGGGGCATCACGAGGGAGGAGGGGAGGAGCCAGCAAGGGGGATCAGTGGGGTAGTGGCTGGAATTGGGGGTGTGATGGGGATTCACATCGGGCGCTGGTCATTCACCTCTGCCGGGATCAGAGTCTCCGCTTTCCGTTTGACGACATCTCCAATTCCTTGCTGGGATGTGCTGGGTCTCCAACTCTGGGCAGGGCTGGGTGTCCCACACTGGGCTGGGCTGGTTCGGGTGTCCAACACTGGGCTGCTGCTTGGGGCTGGGCTGCTGCTGCTGCTGCTTGGGGCGGGGCTGCTGCTGCTGCTGCTGCTTGGGGCTGGGATGCTGCTGCTGCTGCTGCTGCTGCTGCTGCTTGGGGCTGCTGTTGCTGCTTGGGGCTGCTGTTGCTGCTTGGGGGCTGGGCTGGGCTGCTGCTGCTTGGGGCTGGGCTGCTGCTGCTGCTGCTTGGTGCTGGGCTGCTGCTGCTTGGGGCTGGGCTGCTGCTGCTTTGGGCAGGGCTGCTGCTTGGGGCTGGCCTGCTGCTTGGGGCTGGGCTGCTGCTTGGGGCAGGGCTGCTGCTTTGGGCTGGGCTGCTGCTTGGGGCTGGGCGACTGCTGTTGCTGCAGCTTGGGGCTGGGCGGCTGCTGCTGCGTAAATTACGCGCAAATGACGGCCAAGTGGGACAGGGCCTTTATTCACTTCCTCATTTTTCTAATTGTTCCCATTAACCCATTGACCAGGTGGTCTGTTTACTGCTTATCCGCTCAGCAATGCTGATCTCACCTTATCAGATATATTCTCTTTGTCTAATCCACCTCTCTCCCCACTTTCTGTAACTTAAAACTAACTTGTTTTCCCCATTTCCCAGTTCTGAAAAAGAGTCTTTGACCTGAAACGTTGACTGCTTCGCTCTCTACCGATGCTGCCTGATCTGTTGAATGTTTCCAGCATTACAAGTTTTTTATATCCGATCTCCAGCATCCATAATTATTTAGATTTTCAACAAACTAAATTTTCCAATTGCTGCTATCAGCAGGTTTATGATTCAATTTTGTTCTTCTATCTAAATAGTTAATTTAAAATGTCAATCTGTCTTTATGTCCAGAGAAGTACCAGTATATACTGGAAATTGTGAATGTACTTGTTTTAGTTATTCTCAATAATTAAAAAAATCAAGTAGTAATTTCACCTTACAAGTTTCTGGTAATTTATTGTAGCTGAGCTCATTAAACAGTAAACCGTTTTAATTAGGAATAATTTCCCCTTACCGCACAGAAGCATGGATATGATCAAATTCAAATTTTACAAGAAGTCATTCATTCATGGTTAATTAAGATCAGACGCAGCGTTTTCCTTTCTTTTTTGTAGAATTTGTTCGCTTCAGCTGTGACTCAGTGAACAAGACTCTCACCCGTATCAGAAGGCCTTAAGTTCAAGACTTCACCTAAGATTGGAAGACAAAAACTCAGGCTGCCATTAGTGTGCAATAAAGAAGGGATTTTATTAAACTAAGACAAATTACCTTTGAAACTTGATGCTTGAAAATTCTCAATCTCTGAGTAGTTTGGCCAATTTCAAATGCATTGACCTGAAAAAAACTAATGCAATTCACCGGAAACACCAACGCATTTTAAGATTTATAATCTTCTACTTCATGCAACCCCAATCCCAGTGTATGGCCTATTTTAATAATCAACATGAGTTTGGTTAACGGTTCAAAGCTGGTGTTCAATGTCTCTGCCAGTATGCGATCCTGTCAGCAATGTGACACTAATGTTTTCAATGGTTCAATGTTTCAATGGTTCTTTATTGTCACATGCACAGTTCAGTAGAATATTACTATATATAAGATTTAAGTACAAAATGTATAGAAGTAGTCCACTGAGATAACATTCAAAAGTCACCAGGTTTTGGTACCATTTTCAAAGTCCAAGTTGCTTTAAGTGTAGCTGGCCATAGACCTATTTTTATGGTGGGGTTGCAGACCAAGCTAAGTTGTAGGCATCCTCTAATGCTCTGTGCCACTGGGGGCTGCGTTCGGGCCATGCGCTCGGTTTCTTGGAGTGGCACCTGATCCAGTCGAGCCCCAGGCTGCTGCAGGGCCTACTACCATCACCTCTTTCACAGGGCCATATCCTCACACTAGCCAGTGAACCGTCTTCTCTCTCCTTACCCAGCCACTGTTGTATCCCGGGGGGTATCTCCTGTAGTCTACCTCGAGGATGTGGAAGGTAAAACCCCGGTTCCTCTTATCGGCCTATTGTTCATTGTGTCCTCCGTAACTGCCATCTTGACTCTCTCCATCCACCTCTCTGGTTCCCTGGTTCTCGGGGATGGGCAGGGCTGGGTTAAGCGGATTCCCTCTCGAGTGGGCCTTCCGGCTCCACGATGGGTGAATCAGGTCTGCTACTAGGTGCGGCTGCATTGTTTAGTTTCATATTCTTGTGACAAATTAAATATAGTGAGCAACATTACAAGGAATAGGTTTGTAGAACCTGTTCACCACAATCCTTCACTTCCAACATCAACGGAAAGTGATCCGTTGCTGAATTAAGATAATTCAGCAATGTACTATTAAGATAATTAACATCATATTGTTGCATAATTATCACAATAATACACTTACACTGAATCTATACATTGATTGGTACTTTAAAGCAGATTTTAAGACTTAATTCCAGACTGGAAATGTAGATTGTCAATCAAACAAGTTGGTAACACAAATCAAGTAAGTGAAAGCTTATACATTTAATTAACATCAAAATGCTTGAACTGTTAAGGAAGGAGCAGAAATTATTTGGGTGGAATAATATGATATGCTGAAGAGTGACTTTCCATCAACTGGGCCCAAGGGAGGAGAAACAAAGATAACATTGACCAAAAACTGTCTGACATTCTGCACTGCTCTTAACCACATACAACCAGAAAATATCTATGTCCCTTGTCTACACACAAATAAATTTAGTTTAGTTTAGTTTAGAGGTTCAGAGTGGAAACAGGCCCTTTGGCCCACTGAGTTCACGCCGACCAGCGACCCCCAATTAACCTATAAACATGTACGTCTTTGGAGTCTGGGAGGAAACCGACGATTTCAATAAAAACCCTCACAGGTCACGAGGAGAACATAGAAACTCCGAATAGACAGCACCCGTGGTCAAGATCGAACCTGGGTCTCTGGCGCTGTAAAGGGGCTGTCCCACTTGGGCGACCTAAGCTGTGAGTTTAGAAAAGTTTACCCTGGACTCAAACTCGCAGTATGGTCGACACGAAGTCCTAGGAGGTCTTATGAGGTGGCTGGAACTCTCCTTCATGCTCGAGGGAGGTTCACGCTTACTCGCGGCCTCAGCTAGGTTGCGGAAAAATATTCAGCCTACAGAAAATTTTTCCGCAAGTAATATTTGGTCGGAATGGGTCTTTTTCACTCGTAGTGCAGTGGAGTGGGGTCACTATTTACTTACAGGCAGTCGATGGCAGCCGTAGGCCATCTCCTTTGCTGACCGGCCATTTTGATTGGCTCATTGGAGTTTTACGACCTAGGAAGACCTATCGGTAAAACCTAGTTTTACGGCCTAGGAAGACCCCCCCCCCCCCCGCGCTCTCTAAAGGACTTATGGTACTGCGGTAGCCGTTTACCTTCCTCTTCATCACGCAGACAGCGCTCCTCCTTCTGTCCCTGGCCCCCACCGTCGCAATGTATGTGTGTGTGTGCGCGGTCGGTAGATGCAGCTCGCGGTTCGGTCGATCCAACTCGCGGTTTCAACACGGCCGGTCGATCCAGCTCGAGGCTTTCCAGGCAAGTGCCCTCGAGCTGTAAGGTCGAAGGCACTCTTCTGGACTCGCGGATTAGGTCGCCCAAGTGGGACAGGCCCTTAAGGCAGCAACTCTACCACTGCGCCATCGTGCCGCCCTAAAAGGAACATTTTTGGATATCAATTTTTTTGGGAAAATAATCAAAAGTTTAAATTGTCTAAAATAATCTTTATCTGACCCCACTTCATTGCAAAACCAAAAATGACAAGGTTTATGAAAATACAGATTGAAAGTAGTTAATGAAAACATACGATTCATATTGTCCTTTTACATTGATATATCCTTTGAATGATAATATAGAAATTATTTTGGAAATTAACATTCGCAAAAAATAATTGAAAGTAAACACGTCAATGCAATCAGATGGAAACCCTGCAGAGAGAAAGCAAGCATGTACCAATACAAAGCATTAACAGAATTTATCAAGAATAATATCTTGAGCAATAGTGCATACTATGATAAAATGTGTTTGATTTGAAATATTAATTCCATTTCTCTTTCCACAGATGCTGCCTAACCTGCCGAGTGTTTTCAATACTTTCTGCTTTATTTTAAATAAAATCTGAAGTTTGTTTATTTTTGGTTATGCGCCTCATCTCATTTTTACCCAATGTGAACTCTACTCAATCACACAGTTAGTTCGTAGAAATGTGAGAGCATAAATTAAACATAGTTATATCATTCAGATTTCATCCGATATTTACCTGCTAAGGCGCATCCCCATAAAGCAAGCACTTATTTGAAAAGCAAACCCAATTATCTTTAAATCTGCTACAGTCCATTTGTTGTCTCTTTATATTTAGGTTATTGTACTTTTTAAGCATTTGTCAAACATGAACCAAAAAGGTTATTTGGAACCACAAACCATGAAATGTTCAATTTAAGACATCCTTAATATAATGGCAAATTTAGTCAATGAGCAATAATATTAAAATAATATAATGATTACTTCTTGACAGAATTTCTCTTCAATCAATCATTAGAACAGCTTGAAGATATGTGTCTGCCTGGGAAAGGATGCTGGAAAGATAAAATAATGCTTGAAATTACAGAATAAATGGATAAATTCATTAAAACTATATAGTTTATGATGATATACTGATAATGATATACATTGGATTTGGGAAATGGCAGAAAGCCGAGGTGATGAACACAACAAAATATGATTAAAGTCTGATCAACCTGTAAAACTGAGCTTGTCACTGTGACATGATTAAATTATTTGGCTAATGCTCAGAAGGTTCTGTTTAATTGCTTCTGTTAATTGTATGTTTAATTATTGAATGCTTAATAAATCTGAGACATTTGACATTTAATGTTGCATACCTTGTTATTTTGAGCAATTAATTATAAGTATCACTACTGTTCTCTTAACACATTCCCTATGAACCAGAATGCGACCTTATATGCACAATATTTAATAATCTGGTTTGAACAGAAGGCTATGTAACTATAATTACCACACACGATTGACAAAAGATCCTTGTATATTCTCCAGGTTTTTGGAGAGCGAATTAAACACACTATCAAACTCAGAATATTAAAAAAAATATATGCTGCAAGGCTATGAAACATGCAGCATAAAAATGGTTTAATAAAAGTAAAAATAAAACAATTGCAATATAATTTACCTGATTGGAGAATTTCTAAATAAAACAAAGACGATGGAAAATTCTCAGCAGCAACTGTCGAGAGAGAATCAAAGTTAACATGCCTAATTTGAAATTTTAGTGTTGCCTATTTATTTTGCTCCGTAGACGCTGAGTTTCTTCAGCACTTTTGTCTATCTTTGATTTTCCAGCATCTGCAGTTCCTTCTTGAACATCAGTTAACATTTCAGATTGCTAATCTTTCATTTGAACTGGAAACCTAAGAAACAAATGTGTTTCACGTTGCAGAAAGGAGAACAGTGGTGAGAACAAAAGGAAATGTCTGTGATAGTGGTAACAAAAGCTGACCAGGTGACTAAAATGTCGTTGGAGCCATTTAGTTTATAGATGAATGAGGGCAGTTAGAGAAAAAGGCAACTTGCTTCAAATAGTCTGGCCTTCTGTCATCCCATACAATCAGTCTATTTATCATTCAATCTCTTCTGTCTTCCACTCTATTTCATACCACTTCTTTTATGCCATACAATGTGTTTTTTTTTGTCCCACACATTTTTTTTTAATTTTTCCAATCATTACCAGTTATATAGTCCAGAACAAGGGGTCACAGTTCCAGAACAAGGGGTCACAGTTTAAGGATAAGGGGGAAATCTCTTAGGACCGAGATGAGAAAAATATTTTTCACACAGAGAGTGGTGAATCTCTGGAATTCTCTGCCACAGAAAGTAGTTGAGGCCAGTTCATTGGCTATAGTTAAGAGGGAGTTAGATGTGGCCCTTGTGGCTAAAGGGATCAGGGGGTATGGAGAGAAGGCAGGTACAGGATACTGAGTTGGATGATCAGCCATGATCATATTGAGTGGCGGTGCAGGCTCGAAGGGCCGAATGGCCTACTCCTGCACCTAATTTCTATGTTTCTATGACTATACAATACAATACAATACAATTCAATTTATTGTCATTTGGACCCCTTGAGGTCCAAACGAAATGCCGTTTCTGCAGCCATACATTACAAACAAATAGACCCAAGACACAACATAATTTACATAAACATCCATCACATTGCTGTGATGGAAGGCCAAAAAAAACTTCTCTCTCCACTGCACTTTCCCCCCCGATGTCAGAGTCAAAGTCAAAGCCCCCGGCGGGCGATGGCGAATTGTCCCGCAGCCATTAAAGCCACGTCGGGTGATGCAAGGTCGCGCACCGGGTCTTGGTGTTAGAGCCCCCGGCGTGCGCTCGCAGAGACCCGCCGCCATTCCAAGCCGCGCGGGGCGGTGCTGTAAGGCCCCGCTCCAGGAGCTCTTCAACCCCGCAACTCGGGCGGGAGAAGTCGCCGCTGCGGAAGCCCCGAAAAGCGGTCTCCCTCCAGGGACCCGCGGACTCCCGGTGTTACCGTCCGCCAAACCCGCAGTTGCAGCCACCGAATCTCCGGGGGTCGGGTCGCAGCAGCGTCCACCACAGCTCCACCCGCTCTGGACTCGGCCAGCTCCGCGACGGTGAGGTGAGTAGTCGGCACCATAGCTCCCGGTCTTCCTGTTGGAGGCCGCTCCTCGTTGCAGCCCCAACGACAACGGAGACCCGACAAAGAAAAGGTCGGGTCTCCCGTGCAGGGAGAGATTTAAAAGTTACCCCCTCCCCCCCACACCACCCCCACCCCCCCACACACATACCCCAACAAAAAATGACAAAAACTACATAAAAACATAGACATAAAATAATAAAAACGCAGACGGACTGCAGAGGCCGCTGCTGACGAGAGTCGCGCCGCCTACCGGGATTAACTTTCTCCTGCAGATACATCTAATTCCCTGATTTTTTTGCATTCACATCTCCAATAAATATGAATATATCTGTTAAGGAGGTAAGAACATGCTACCAAAATATTATTATTGTATGGCATAAAATTTATATTTTTGGGCAGAAAATTCCAGAAATCTCCAATTTCAAACATTACTATTACAATGAACAGGCTGAACATATATACTTAGTGATTAGATATTCTGAAGCCTAATTTGCTGTTCCCTGACCTCACACTTCATAAACTATCTTCTTTAGTTTTGAAAACTCTCTTACTCACTATTTAAAATAAAATAAAAGTAACTTCTTTCATGGTCTTGATTTTGAAAATTAAACAATTTAAAAAACATGTTTACTGTTGTCATGTGGGAACAAGCAATTTCACCTATCAAACTCTATTATGGATTTTTCCAATCATGTTAGTTGAATATTAAGTATTATCCAGGAAAAAATATAAATTACAAATTGCTGATGGCTAGGCCATCTTGATAATTTAGCCATGGTGTTGAGTAAGTGACAGAACCATATTTAATGTCACAATTAGTGCAATAGATAATATGTAGCTATTGGATGAGTTTCATTGCAGCCGTTACAAACAGCAAAACAGAGTTACAGATTCAAAGGTATATAGAGTACAAAAATAGCCTTTCGGTACAAGTTATCCATTCCTCCCAAGATGCCCATCTAACCTAGCCGCATTTTCCCGCGGTTGGCCCATATCCCTCTAAACTTATCTTATCCATTTATCTGTCCAATTTTTTAAAAATTGTTGTTATTGTACCAGCCTCATTAATATCCTCTAGCTGCTCATTTCATATACTTTCCACTCTCGGGTGAAAAAATTGCCACTCAGTTTCATATTAATTTTTTTCCCTCTGACTAGTGGGGTACCGCAAGGCTCAGTGCTGGGACCACAGCTATTTACAATATACATCAATGATTTAGATGAAGGGATTCAAAGTAACATTAGCAAATTTGCAGATGACACAAAGCTGGGTGGCAGTGTGAGCTGTGAGGAGGATGCTATGAGAATGTAGGGTGACTTGGACAGGTTGGGTGAGTGGGCAGATGCATGCAGATGCAGTTTAATGTGGATAAATGTGAGGTTATCCACTTTGGTAGCAAAAACAGGAAGGCAGATTACTATCTAAATGGTGCAGAATTCGGAAAAGGGGAAGTACAACTGGATCTGGGGTCCTTGTTCATCAGTCAATGAAAGTAAGCATGCAGGTAGAGCAGGCAGTGAAGAAAGCGAATGGCATGTTGGCCTTCATAACAAGAGGAGTTTGGTTTAGGAGCAAAGAGGTCATTCTGCAGTTGCATAGGGCCCCAGTGAGACAACACCAACAGTATTATGTGCAGTTTTGGTCCCCTAATTCGAGGAAGGACATTATTGCTACTGAGGGAGTGCAGCGTATGTTTACAAGGATAATTCCCGGGATGGCAGGACTGTCATATGCTGAGAGAATGGAGTGGCTGCGCTTGTATATTCTGGAGTTTAGAAGGATGAGAGGGAATCTTATTGAAACATATGAGATTATTAAGGGTTTGGACACGCTAGAGGTTCCCGATGTTGGGGGAGTCCAGTGCCAAGGGCCACTGTTTAAGAATAAGGGGTAAGCCATTTAGAACGGAGATGAGGAAACACATTTTCCTCATAGAGAGTTGTGAGTGTGGAATTCTCTGCCTCAGAGGGCAGTGGAGGCCAGTTCTCTGGACATTTTCAAGGGAGAGCTAGATAGGGCTCTTAAAGATAGAGGAGTCAGGGGATATGGGGAGAAGGCAGGAACAGGTTATTGATTGTGGATGATCAGCCATGATCACATTGAATGGCGGCGCTGGCTCGAAGGGCCGACTGCCCTACCTATCTGCACCTTTTGTCTATTGTCACCTTAATCCAATGCCGTCCAGTTCTTGATTGCACTACCCTAAGATAAATAAAAACCATGTGCTTTCTTTTGTTCTATTCCCCTCCTTATGTTATACACCTATATATCCGTCAGCCTCCTGCTCTCCAAGGTATAAATCCTAACCTGCCCAATCTTTCCCAAGAGCTCAGAGCCCTGAGTCCTGGCAATATCTTTTGAATTGTTTCCAGCTTAATGGCAGTTTTTTTCTATAGCAGGGTAACTGAAACTGAACACAATACCCCAACTGTGTTGTCCCCACATCTTATACAACTGTAGCATAGTGTCCTAACTTCTATATTAAATTCCCTGATTGATGAAGGCCAAAGTCTTCTTCACACCCTATATACCCGTGACACCAATTTCAGGGAACTGGGTTATTTTACTCTTCAATCCTTCTGCTCTACAACAGTACACAGGATCTTACTGATTATTGTGAATGCTCTGCCCTAATTGAACTTCACAAATCCAACATCTCATACTAACCTGAATTAAATTCCTTTTCCCATTTCATGGCTTACTTGGCCAACTGATCAAGATCTCTCTGTAATTCTTGATAACCATCTTCACCATCTATGATACATCCATTTTAATGGCATCTGTAAACATCTTGCCATATATTCCCATCTAAATAATATACCAGTCCCATGTAATAATCCCCTGTAAGGAATCAACTCTTGAAAGTCAAAAATCTGGTGCGAAAATTGTTAAAAATAACATTTTAAAAAATGACTCAAGCAGCATGTTTAAGATAGTGAATCATTGCTGTTGATCTATTAATGCCCATAAAGTGAAAAAAATAACTGCTCTTACCGTTTCACCAAAAAGCACTCAATTAAATTGCTGCCTTGTAAGTCACTAGGCAAGGCTTGTTTTACATAGATTTGTGAAAGTAATTCTTTCAATTATTTTTCTTTTTGACGAAATAAGGGTTCCAACTGTTATGTTTTGCAATTTAAGCATGAAAGTGAAATATATTCCCCAGCGTGTTAATGAAAACATTAAAAATCATAGTTTGTTCAAGAATCAGCAGTGTGACGTGACATTGTAAAGGATGTTAGAAATTGTGATTAATGTAATGAAAAGCCATCATTTGAGGGACAATATTGATGCACCAATTAAAAATGAAACATCATGATCAAGTAACATCAGAGCAGTATTTTAACAGGGGGTGGTATCATGATTAAATTTATAGCCCTTGAACATATTACATTCTACATGAAAGGAAAAAAAGATAGTAACAAAGAAATCCATCAGCAAAACAATCTTCATATAGCTTCACAGTCTACCCAGTGTGTCTCTCTTTGCTATTCCACCCTGACTATCAATAAGGGATGAAATCTAACACTTAGCCACTCCACGGTCAGTGCTACAAGAACAATCGTTTCCCATGGACTATTTCATCACTTCACATGTGGTCACCTATGTACTCTCTATTCATAATTAGAAATATATGCATTAAGATATAACTTAACAAGACATTGATTCAAGCCCGATTCAAACATTGATTCACACAAAGTGGCATTGTTGGACCAACATATTATGCTATTTTGGAAATAAAATGTATTTCTTCACTGGATTAAGTGGGACCCGTTGGGTCCCTGGCACATGGGAGGCCTGGTCCCCCAATGCAAACTCTTCCCCAAACGCAATATTCCACCACTCACCCATAGCCCCCAACTACGCAGGCACGTATCAATTCCTCTCAACCCCAGCACTCTCACCCCATCCTCTTCACCCTCCCTCTTCTTTCCCTTCACCTCCTCCCCTCCCCCAATCCCTCCTGCACCTCTCCCTCCCTCTCCTTTCCCCTGCCCTCAGTCACTCCCTCCCTTCATCCATTGTTGCTTTGCTTTAGCACACCAGAACATAGTAGGAATGAATACAGAACAGATCAGTGTGTCCATATAACATTGTATAAATATATACACACATGAATAAATTAACTGATAAAGTGCAAATAAACAGATTATGGGCTATTAATGTTCAGAGTTTTGTCCGAGCCGAGTTTAATAGCCTGATGGCTGTGGGGAAACAGCTATTCCAGAACCTGGATGTTGCAGTCTTCAGGCTCCTGTACCTTCTACCTGAAGGTAGTTGGGCGATTAGTGTATGGCCCGACTGGTGTGGGTCCTTGATGATGATGCCAGCCTTTTTGAGGCAGCAACTGATAGATCCCCTCGATGGAAGGGAGGTCAGAGCTGATGATGGACTGGGCAGTGTTTACTACTTTTTGTAGTTTTTACTGCTCTAGGGCGCTCAAGTTTCTGAACTAAGCCATGATGCAACCGGTCAGCATGCTCTCTACTGTGCACCTGTAGAAGTTAGAGAGAGTCCTCCTTGACATACCGACTCTCCGTAATCTTATCAGGAAGTAGAGGCGCTGATGTGCTTTCTTTACGATTGCATCAGTGTTCTCGGACCAGGAAAGATCTTCAGAGATATGCACGCCCAGGAATTTGAAGCTCTTGACCCTTTCCACCATCGACCCGTTGATATAAACAGGACTGTGGGTCCCCATCCTACCCCTTCCAAAGTCCACAATCAGTTCCTTGGTTTTGCTGGTGTTGAGGGCCAGGTTATTGTGCTGGCACCATTTGGTCAGTCGGTCGATCTCACTTCTGTACTCTGACTCGTCCCCAGCAGTGATACGTCCCATAACAGTGGTATCGTCAGCGAACTTGACGATGGAGTTCGCACTATGACCGGCTACGCAGTCATGAGTATAGAGTGAGTACAGCAGGGGGCTGAGCACGCAGCCTTTAGGTGCTCCCGTGCTGATTTTTATCGAGGCTGACACATTTCTACCAATACGAGCTGACTGTGGTCTGCCAATGAGGAAGTCGAGGATCCAATTGCAGAGGGAAGCGCAGAGACCAATCTGCGCATGCGCAGTTTAAAAGATTTTTAAACCTTAATAACTTTTAAAATATACCACCGATGGGAACAAAACGTGTTGCACTTACTGCACAGGAGAATGGTGAGTAAGGTGGTGCTATCGTGTACCATTTTTGCACAAATGTAAAATCAACTCAAATCGGAAGATAACAAGATGAGAGTTTTAGTTATGTATAGATAGATGAGCTTCCACAAACTCATTTACACACTGATTAATAATATTTACTAGTGCATTTGTGCAGCAGCATATTAAAATCTAATTGTTTTTTAAAACAGGCCTGTTACAAAATTTAACAATTTAAACCATAGTGGTATCTGGTATTATCGTGCACAAAATAATGTTTTGTTTAGGAACAGGGAACGGCAGATGCTAGTTTACAAAAACAGACATGAAGTGCTGGAGTAACTCAGTGATTCAGGAGGCATCTCTGGAGGACATGAATATGTGACATTTTGAGTCCGGACCCTTTGTTAAACTAATTGTTGGAGATAGAGGTGAGGGGGGGGGGGCAGAAGCTGGTAGAGAAGTGAGGCAAGACAAAAATTTGGCAAGTAATAGGTAGATACACGTCAGGAGGTCTTTTTGATAGGCAAATGGTTGGACGAAGGCCAAAAATTGGAAAAGGCAGAAGGTGTGAGTCAAAAGGATTGAACTGCATCTTTCTCTTTGCTCTACCTATTGTGCTTGAGTTTTGCCTGATTGTATTTATGTATGGTATTATTATAAACTGATTTAATTGGATAGCATGCAAAATAAAGTTTTTCACGATACCTTGGTACACGTGGCAATATTACACCTATAACCCAACACAATGTATGTAAAATCAGCACAAAACATCATGAAACATCACTGGTGCTGAACATAATAAATACAGCTACAATGGCCTGTCTCCTTTATCATTGTTAAGGGCCTGTCCCACCAGCATGCGACTGCATGCGGCGAGCGCGACCTAACGTGGTCGCTTGAGCCATACGGCGTCGCAGGGCCGGTCCCACTTTGTTCGCCAGAGCCATATGGAGTTGTGCGGGGCTGATCCCGACATTGCGCGGGGCTCCGAAAAACTGACACTGTCCAAAAATTCCGCGCGGCAACGCCTGTCGGCCCGCAGCCGCGTTGAGGCCGTACGCAGCGCCACAACGGGCATACGCAGCATCTCGACGCTGTACGCAGCGTCTTGACGGCGTACGCCTAGCGAGTGGCGTTGCGCGATGACGTCACCACCCGGCGTGCCGTTGCGTGATGACGTAACCGCCCGATACCGTGCGATGTCCAAATTCAGTCGGCCCGCCTCCTGCCCAGCTGATTGGTGAGTATGATGTCGGGACCAGCCCAGCACAACTCCATACGCCTCCACGGTTGGAAGTGGGACCGGCCCGCGAGGCCGTACGCCTCATGCCACCACGTTTGGTCACGCTGGACGCATGCAATCGCATGCTGGTGGGACAGGCCCTTTACTTTATGGCATATCTTTCGTTCATTTGTTCTATATCTCGCTATATCACCATCAATATATCTCGTTTCCCTTTTCCCTGACTCTCAGTCTGAAGAAGGGTCTCGACCCGAAACGTCACCTATTCCTTTTCTCCACAGATGCGGTCTCTGACCCATTGAGTTACTCCAGCTTTTTGTGTCTATCTTCGGTTTAAACCAGCATCTGCAGTTCCTTCCTACACAAGTACAATAATCAACATTATTTTGTCCCAATCAAGGTGACTTGCAGCACACACAGAACAATCTTGATGAGATACATAAAGTTGAACACCCTATAACTTGTACAACATTTTCTATTGAAAAAAAGAATTTTGGATTATTTTAATCATAAAGTACAGTATGTACGAATAGGTGTGATGTAATTTATAATGTGATTGCTTTTCCATGCATCATTTTGCAAGTGCGCAGTCTAAGAAAGACATCAAATAAACATAACTTTCACAGCTCTTCATGATTTCTGAAGATTTCTCTTCAAATTCTATAAATTACCACTCAAAGAACTCACATGAGGATATATTTTACACAAATATTCTAGTAATTCCAACGAAGCAATGTAACCCATTTAAAAGCTACATATCCTAATTTGATCCATGATCCGTGACCATTTAATAATTCAGCATCATTTTCAACATTGGATTTTTTTAATGCCTCAGATTTTAACCTACACGGCTTGATCACAGTACAGTGAAAACAGTAGTTCCAATTTGTTTTGACTTCAATTGATATCAATATAGAAATATCTGTTGATGTATAGATTATGTTTCTTATCTGATCAACTATCCAGAATTGAAATGTGAACACAAATTAAAATTTTGAATGTGGTTGAAAGAACAAGATAATATATTTCATGAAGTTTGTTGTCATATATACGGTGAAGTATATATGCTGGATTTTCACACCCAAAATCCTCGAGTGATTTTTCTCTTAATATCAGAGATAATAGATTTAATCTTGGATTTAAATACTGTATGCTTAATATTCATTCTTCAGATCATTTCCTGATACTAAGCATTTATTGCTCTAAACTTTACACTTTTAACTGCAACATCTATGCAATGTCCCACTTAGCTAATTTTAATTGGTGTTATTTTTTTTCCATTGAGTCTTTCGGGAGATATTCTAGCACATTTTATCCTATGACACTTTCCCTCTTCTAGTGTTTGTTTATTTTTTTTCTTTCACAGCAAGTCATGTTTACATTTTGATGTTAAGAAATAGGACTTCAAAATTAAGTTGCCCTCTGAATCTAATTCAAGATTCAAGATTCAAGATACATTTATTTGTCACATGTGCCAGATGGCACAGTGAAATGAAATTCCCATACAGCCATACAATAAAAAAAATAAAGAACACACACTATAGAATTTGACATAAAACATCCCCACACAGCAGAATCAAAGTTTCCCACTGTGTGGGAAGGCACCAAAGTCAGTCTCTTCCTCCACTGTTCCTCGTGGTCAGGGCCTCCCCAAGCCCTCCGCAGTTGCAGCTACAGGCGGCCCGATGTCCAGGACCGCTCGCCGGGGTGATACAAGTCCGACGTCGGGGCTGCGGGACGTCCTCAGCGGCGTGGACACCAGAGTTGCAATGGCATTCAAAATACTTTTATCATCACAGGCTCCAAAACTTGGCACTCACATCACAAAATCATGTGTCTTTTGATAACACTTGCTTTGATAGTTATTAAAAAATGAACACATATAAAGCAAGCCTGGAAGGCAGATGTCCCATTCGAACCCCACAAAGTACTTGAATAAATGGAACACTAATGCTATATCAATTATCGATTATTTCAAAAGGGGCTGAATATATCTCCAGTTGGGAGCAAGATTGAATGTAATTGAGATAGAGACATACTGGGAAGATAAACCATTTCATTGGGTTAAGTGATTTCTGGCCTTTAGGTCATAAAAACCCCCAATTATCTTGTCCAGAGTGGGTTGTTAAACCAGCTACAATATCAAGCTGGTAGATTAGCCATTGAGTACCATTTCTTCTTCAATGTTAGTCATGAATGGCAAATAATTGTGAGTTTTCCAGAAAATGCCAGAGCAAAATCCTGAATCCAGGGTGATTAAACAAAACACCCTGCATTATTTTAACTCAACTCAGCATTATAGAAATTAAATCAATACTTAAACAATTCCAACATATTTAGCATAAGGGAAATGTACAATTATACACAATTTAGTCAATCTATCAATTACTTAAAAGTAAATGAAATATAATGGAGAAAGGCTGGATAATCTGTGCTCCCATGAGGTCACGTTCCACAGTTTTTTTTAGGTGTGATCCCATTGAATGTGAAGTCACCAGTGTGACTACTTAAATTATAGCCATGAAGGTATTCAGAGTGTGGAGCAATTTTGCCAGAGTGTAATTTGAGGTATTTTATCTTTAAAGCGAGCATCAAGGTTGACATAAAAATTGATGCATTTTGTAAAACATGAGGCAAACAAATCCCATTGTGTTTCACTATTATGGCCTCAAGAACAAAGCATTTTGTGTTATGACCTTTTTCTAAGCCTGCTGCTCGAAGCAATACTTTCTTCAGTGTCCACCGTTTGACAGCAATCAGGCAAAAGTACATGGAATTTTAATACTTTGAACAATACAAGTGGGGTTTTTTTTTTGCATTGAACAGGTTGAATTAATTTAACCCAATTAAGAATTATTGATTGGTAGGATGCTTTTCAATTGACCCTCAAAGCCAATTTCTGAACATGTCACGACAGCTGAAAATTAAACTTTACTCTTTGGATAGGTTTCAACCATGGCCAAGCTGAGCGGGGATAAACATTTAAAATGGAGTGTGGGCTTGGTCCTGAAATGTACCACTGGCTAAATTTTAGCGAGAGAAACATATTTTCAATTTTATTTCGGTTTCAAATTTATCCCAGGATTACAAAACAAATCATTTAATAAGTTTCTCTGTGGTACTTAAAAAAGGATTAGCAAGGTTAAAGAAGTAATTGAAGGGGTAGCATCATCAGGTGGCAGATAACAACTTTAATCTCATAAAATGCAACAATTTTGATCTGATATTGGAACAATTAAACAACATATGACTATTATGCAACTACCTTTTGCTTCTGATTTATTATAATTTAGTACTTTGGCGATTTAAAAAATGTATTTTGGGGATTTGGGCATCGGTGAAAAGGCCACCATTTATTACCCATTTTTAATGCCCTTGAGAAGTTGGTACTGAGCTGTCTTTTTGAACTGCTACAGTCCTTTTGGTGCAGGTGCTTCCAATAGACAATAAACAATAGGTGCAGGAGTAGGCCATTCAGCCCTTCGAGCCAGCACCACCATTCAATGTGATCATGGCTGATCATTCCCAATCAATACCCCATTCCTGCCTTCTCCCGATATCCCCTGACTCTGCTATCTTTACGAGCCCTATCTAGCTCTCGCTTGAAAGGAAACAGAGAACCAGACTCCATCGCCCTCTGAGGCAGAGAATTCCACAGACTCACAACTCTCTGTGTGAAAAGGTGTTTCCTCATTTCCATTCTAAATGGCTTATCTCTTATTCTTAAACCGTGGCACCTGGTTCTGGACTATCCCAACATTGGGACAATGTTTCCTGCACCGAGCGTGTCCAAACACTTAATAATCTTGTGTTTCAATAAGATCCCCTCTCATCTTTCTAAATTCCAGAGTATACAAGCCCAGCTGTTCCATTCTCTCAGCATATGACAGTCCCACCATCCCGGGAATTAACCTTGTAAACCTACGTTGCACCCCCTCAATAGCTGGAATGTCCTTCCTCAAATTAGCGGACCAAACCTGCACACAATACTCCAGGTGTGGTCTCACTAGGGCCCTGTACAACTGCAGAAGGACCTCTTTGCTCCTATACTCAACTCCTCTTGTTATGAAGGCCAACATGTCACTCGCTTTCTTCACTGCCTGCTGTACCTGCATGCTTACTTTCATTGACAGATCCCGTTGTACTTCCCCTTCCAACTTGACACCATTTAGATAATAATCTGCCTTCCTGTTTTTGCTACCAAAGTGGATAACCTCACATTTATCCACATTAAACTGCAACTGCCATGCATCTGCCCACTCACCCAACCTGTCCAAGTCATCCTGCATTCTCATAGCATCCTCCTCACAGTTCACACTACCACCCAGCTTTGTGTCATCTGCAAATTTGCTAATGTTACTTTGAATCCCTTCATCTAAATGATTGATGTATGTTGTAAACAGCTGCGGTCCCAGCACCGAGCCTTGCGGTACCCCACGTCACTGCTTGCAATTCAGAAAGGGACCCGTTATTCCCACTTTGCTGATGGGGAGGGTTCCAGGTTTTAGATCGCACCACGATAAATGATTAGCAAAATACTTCCAAATCAAGGAGATCTGTAATTTGGAAGGGGGTCTAAAGATGGTTATGTTCCCAATACCCGCTGCTCTTGCCCAACTTGGGAGGAGCGAATGGGCAGTAACTACAGTGTATTTTGTAGCGGGAACACACCACAATTACTATGCCATGTTGTTGGAAAGAATGAAGGTTTAGAGTGTTAAATAGAGTGCCAGCCACGTGGGCTGTTTTGTCACGGTTGACAGTGAGCTTCTTGAGTGCCGTGATATCCACCATTCCACACCACAATATCCAACCATCCATAGTCCAAAGCACAAAAGGATTAATGTATGATGCCATCACACCATACATCCAGTCTGACTTCCCCAGGCACATTCATCCATTCTAACAGTCTAATCACACCTCAGAACCCTCCAGGTACATGACCACTACTGGTCCGAGACCCCAATCCACTGGTAACTTGCAGTGGTGACTGCAGACTCCTAATTCACCAAATCACCGCCCTGACCTGTGATCACGGATGATATCATTCATAACGTCCATACAAAACTGTCCTCCTTTTCAATCATAATCACCCTTCCTTCAAACTTGGCATCCTTCACATGTAATGCCAGTCCCACATCTGATAATGGCCATGAACCCACATGGAATCCTGTGCAGGATTTGCATTAACATAATATGTAAAAGAAAAGCCTTCTTTTGTGTTAGCTGGATTCAGCAATTGTAGCCCTAAGCCTATTACAGGATTTCCATGTAGCAGTCACATAATAAAATGACCTTTGGTGTGACAGAGATCGACTAACATGCGATTAATATCGATCAAGATACTCGATGCAATTATCTCTAAATCACATTCCCAATGGAAGAAATGTTCCTAATCCAGGAGAATTCTTTCTGGAATAGCACTGAAGGTGCTGTTTGCCGATTCCTCAACTTTTTCCTTTCATAAATGTTGTCTCTAAACTAAGAAATCTTGCCTGTTTCAGTTAATTTTATCCAAAACTTTATTAACATTCTTGGAATGAATATTAGATCAAGGAATTAATTATAAATAGAGTTTTGAGATAGTTTTCAACATCTTTGCCAATTGTTATCACGTGTAATAAATGTTAGTACAGTTTGTGATGATACAATTGTATGTGCACTGTTCCGAATACTGGGTAGATTTGCTATAAATACGAGTACTTAATTAGTACGGGTGTCATGGGGTTATGGGGTAAAGGCAGGAGAATATGATTCGGAGGGAGCTACGATTGAACGACGGAGTAAACCTGATGGGCTGCATGGCCTTATTCTGCTCCTATCATTTATGAGCTTATGACCTTAAGTACAATCTAAAGATTATTTTTAAGAAAAAGGAACATTTTAAAAATGAGCTAAATTATTCATCTAGAATGTTATCAAGATAAGAATTATGGCCAAATAAAGTTAGCCCAGGTCATCAGATGTTGAAAATTACATGCCATAATTTGGTTGATAAATCAAAGAACATGATAATACAACTTCAGATGAGCAGGAAGTCTTATTCATCTCATTAATCATTAGAAGACAAAATTGTACCAGAAGATAATTATCAAGAGCACTGAATGAACAAAAGCAAATTAAGTTATCTGCCTTTTACAATTACTGTTCTAATGTCTTAGGAATGGAATCAATGCAACTATTCTACATACTAAGTGAATTTTATTAATTTCTACTACAGGACTTGTTTCTCCCATAAACTATGCTTGTTATTCACAAGGTCGTCACTTGAAAGGCTAACATTTGACACCCATTCTTAATTTCCATTGAGAAAATTATGTTGAGTACTTGTTTGAAACAGTTAGATAGAGCTCTTAAAGATAGCGGACAGGGGATATGGCGAGAAGGCAGGAATGGGGTACTGAATGAGGATGATCAGCCATGATCATATTGAATGGCGGTGCTGGATCAAAGGGTTGAGTGGCCTACTCCTGCACCTATTGTCTATTGTCATAATGAAGACCTTTTTTTAAATAGGGAATTCCATAATTTCATGGTGGTGCATGACATGGAGGAATTAGTCAGAGGATTAATACCACTTGCGCTTGTATGACTGTATCCGCCTACTCTCTTATAATGATGTGGATGAAGGCTATTCAGCCCACTGAGTCCATGCTGGCTACCAACAAAGCAATCTCATATGTCCCATTAGCCCTCCTATTTGCCTGTAACTCTGTAACCTAACCTCTCTCACTAGCTTGTTAATTGCCCTTTGATTCTTTAACCAATTACCCATACTAGTGGAAAGCTAGTGGCCTAGCAAAACTTATTTTGGAAAAGGAAGGAAACTGGAACTCGTGTAGAATGTGTAAACTCCCCACAGACAAGTCAGGATTGAACCCGATTCCCTGAAGCTGTTAGATAACAGAACTAAATTCTGTGTTGCCCTGTTGACAAAAGAAAATACAATATAAGAGTAGAAAGCTTTGCTTACCTTTAGTACCCCTCCACTCGGCTTTCATTCTGAAGAGGGGTTCCAACCCGAAACTTCACACATCCCTGTTTTCATAGGTGTTGCCTGACCCACTGAATTATTTCAGCATGTTGTGTCTATCTTCAGTATAAACCAGCATCTGAGTTCCTTTCTACACAATATAAGAGTAGTTTAGTTTAGAGGTAAAGCGAGGAAACAGGCGCTTCGGCCCTCCAAGTTTGCACGGACTAGCGATCCCCGCTAACTAAGACTATCCTACACACACTAGGAACAATTTACATTTATACCAAGCCAATTAACCTGCAAACCTGTACGTCTTTGGAGTGTGGGACAAAACCGAAGATCTCAGTGAATCCCCACGCAGGTCACGGGTAGAACATAGAAACTCCATGTAGACAGCACTCATGGTCAGGATCGAACCCGGGTCTCTGGTGCTGTAAGGCAGTAGCTCTACCACTATGCCACCGTGCCATACCATAGTCAGGTTAACATTTCCTATATAGGGTAGTCTTAAAAATACTTATTTTGATGACATGGATCACGATCAAGGAGAAATAGCCAAATAAATATTGCTTTTGTGGGTTTCATACATTTGACGTAAAATGCTCATAATAATGAATTACGTGTTATTACTCGGTGTAAAATGCCCACGATGTATTTACCCAGCCCTTTTGATTTACAAAATCCTGCTGAACAAGTGCATTTTGGGGCAGTACAGTGGTAGAGACATGGGTTGAATCCTGACTACGGGTTCAATGGTAGAGACATGGGTTCAATCCTGACTACGGGGGCTATCTGTTTGGAGTTTGGATATTCATCCTATGTCCGCGTGGTGGTTTTCCCTGGGTGCTCTAGTTTCCTCCCACATTCCAAAGATGTGCAGATTTGTGGGAGAATTGGGTTTGGTAAATTATTCCTAATGTGTAGGATAGAACTAGTGAATGGGTGATTACCGGTCAGCGCGGACTTGGTGGGCGGAAGGGGTGACAATGCTGTATGTGTATATCAAATTAAAAAATGGTTTCCAGGAGCACAGCAGTTTCATGAATCGAGGAATAGACATTTTTTTGTTGGAAACTTTTTTGGAGGAAAACTATGTTTGATGTTGTAGAAAAATAATTTTAGCTATGTTGGCCTCTTCCACGGTCATACATAAAAGGTGTCACATTGGGAATTTTCTTTCCATGAAGTTGTGGAACATTAATGCACGTACACAATTGCATCCCGCAAACTGCCAGGTGCTTCCACATAGCATGATAATGGGTTGAAATAAAACTAATGCATTTCACAGCATCTTGAGATGGGAAACATTAGAACTTGTGGTCCCACTAGGCAGCTATTGCAAAGCAATTAAATTGCTGTTAATGCACAGTCTGTCTAAATGGTGCACATAGCCTGATGAAGACTGCAGTAGTGATAGCTGCTGGCTGTTTTTCAATTCACCTTAATTACTTCAGTGGAAATGGAGGACTTGCATTGCACATACACAATTTCTTCAGCCTTACCATGTGGTCTGAAATAGTAGTGTGTAATTCAGAGCACCAAGGAAGAAAAATAACCACAACAGAAACTTTAATATAAAGCTTTTGAAGCAGATTCGTTTGTAATGAAAATTTATGTTTTATCAAAAATGGCAGAAGATAAACATTATTGCCATTATGGAATATACTAGAGTGTTTTAATTTCATGTTTCAATTGCAAACTAATTAATTTGATAACATTTCTGTCTTTATATTTAAACAATGTTTAAAGGACACAAAGTGCTGGAGTAACTCAGTATGTCAGGCAACATCAGATGCTGTCTAACCTGCTGAGTCACTGCAGCACTTTGCTTCCTTATTGAAACTGATACCCAATGGTTAAATAATACATTTTGTTAAATGTACTGTGGTATATTTAAATAATTTTTTGCATACAGATCAGTCAAAGTATTACTGTTCATAAGGACATCTTATATTCAGTACAAGTTTTTTGGAATAGTACACCGAGACAGTATACAAGAGTTTGCCAGGTTTTTACACTAAATGTCACTATCCTCCTTCTATTATAAGTGCAGAGTTCTTAACCTGGCCATGAAGGCGTTGTTGCAGGGTTGGTCTGGCCAAGTTCAGCCATTGGTGTCCTCCAGTGCTGCTCCACCACTCGTGCAGCTGCAGGTCGTATCTGCTCCGTGTGCTCGGTCACTTGGAGCGGCACCTGATCCAGCCGAGCCCCAGGCTGCTGCAGGGCCTCCAGTGGCCCACTCCACCATCGACGTGCACACCACTGCCTCCACAAGTGGTTTTCATGACATTTTAAGATAGTGGACTGAGATACCTGGGAATTAAAAACGTGCATAAATTTCTGCCCAAATTAAAAGTAAGTGGTATTGGATTTTAATTTGAAAGGACCCTTCTGTCATATTTCCTCCATATTCCGTCCCTATTTTTTTATTTGACTGAATCCAGCGAAAAAATATATTCAGCAACAGATGCGCAATAATTCAATTAAAATATGGGCCTGACCCATTAATATTTATCAGGTGTGCACATAATTTTAACTGCTGGTCTAAACATTAAATGTTGTCAGATCCATCCACAAACAATGGAAATTGCAAGTACCCATGAAGATCCTTAGTTACTTTCCAGGAGTCCAATCCCATAGTTCCCACAAAGACCAAACTCCATCTGGTCAGAGCATGCATCAAGACAGATGAATGAAATTTATAGCTTAATCTCGCAAACCTCAAGAGTTCTGAGTGCTTCACCACCTTGCCTAGTCATGGCACATCGTAATCAAACTAGGTTAAAATTGACAATGCACAAAGGATTTAGAAATTGATCCTAAAATACATTTCCCATGAAATTTCACTTTAATAGTCACCAAAAATCTTGCTTTCAATCTGGCAAAGTTATTAAAATCAAGGTTTGAAACAGAATGATTAGGGAAGATTCTATATGCTTATGGACTAAGAACCTATGCTAGCTGTGCGTGATAATATTTCTAAAATTATATCTTCATCCTCATGCCTAGGATGATAGTCCTAAATTATCAATTTATATAAGAACATGTCACTGCCCTCCTTCTGATGGAAAAGCCATTATAAAAGGTATTGCCTGCACATATTTAATTATCTAACAAGTATTCGATGTCACAGACGTTAATATAATCCTTTTTATGTTAAAAAATGTATAATAAAGGTAATAATTTTAAATTATTATTCTTAGAGATATAGCATGGAAACAGGTCCGTCAGCCCACTGAGTCCACTCCGATCATCGATCACCCATTTACACCAGATCTTTGTTATCCTGCTTTTGCATCCACTTCCTACACACTCTGGGCAATTAACCTACAAAGCCGCACAAGTGGGAGGAAACACAGTACCCAGAGGAGACCACGTGATCAAAGGGAGAAGGTGCAAATTCCACAGACAGCAACCCGAGGTCAGGATTGTACCCGGGTCCCTGACACTGTGAGGCAGCAGCCCTATGAAAAATCTTTGTAGAAAATCAAGTTACAAATATACCAAAACCATATTTTTTGGCCCTAACTAAAGGGCCTGTCCCACTTACATGTCCTTGGCACGCAAATTACGCGACCTCGTGTTCGCGTTGAGCCGCGATGGTCCCGTGAAGGTCACGAGCGATTTCATGCGTACGCACAGCCGTCTGGAGCGAGTGACATCATTTGAAGATGGACACAAAATGCTGGTGTAACTCAGCGGGACCGGTAGCATCTCTGGAGAGAAGCAATGGGTGACGTTTCGTGTCGAGACTCTTCTTCAGTCTGAAAAGAAGGGTCTTGACCCGAAACGTCACCCATTCCTTCTCTCCAGAGATGCTGCCGGTCCAGCTGAGTCACTCCTGCATTTTGTGTCTATCTTCAATTTTCTTGGCCCCGTTCTGGGAGTAGCAGTGGGGGTGGATCTGGATCATAATGGCCGTGAGCCCCAGGCCGAGTTCGGCGATCGTTTGCCAGCTTCTGCTGCTGTTGGAGGTGAGACTTTGCTTCATGCCAGGGTCTTGGGCCCGTCCCACTTTGGCCATCAGTTACGCGACAGGCCGTTGGCGCGCAAAGATTTTGTTCGCTAAAAAAATTTCGGAGCCCTGCGCGATTTTGTTATCCTGCAGAACTACATACCTTTCCGCACTTCTCAGTGGGACCGGCCCCGCGCGGCCATACGATGCCCGTGCGCCTCAACACGACCACGAGGTCGCGTAATTTGCGTGCCAAGATTCTAAATGAATTTGTTGGTATCTATTGACCAAATTGATGGTCCAACCTTCAAAGTAAACGATTGCTTTGATGTGAGAATCATAATCATTGTGATCAGCTCCAGATATGGTATTAAGGGGAAATGTATTTTAAAGAAAGAGCGAAAACACAATTGCCAGAGGAACATCTTCAGTCGAGGAAAATAGCCAATTTATATTTCCGGTTGAGAGCCTTTAAATCTGACAAAATTGTGGAGGGGTGATTGCCAGAATAAAGTGGTGGTGGTTTTGGAAAGGTGGATGTGTATCAGAGTCCCTGAATTGATCAGAAAGAGAGAGAAAAGGACAGAGCGGAAGCAGGTTACTTGAAATTGAAGAACTCAATATTCACGAAGCAAGTCAGGATGACCAGGAAAGCATAATCTGAAAGGGAAATGGAGCCAGGTTGAATGTGAATTTTCATATGGAAATTACATTTATTTAGAAAATAAATATTGCGCTATGAAGGAGCATGGAAGTGATAATTGAATCAGATCCTTGAAGTATTCAATAAGCTAAATTGCTTCCTTCTGTGCTTTATGATTATGCATGTCTGGTGCAAATTATTGCAGAGTTGCAAATATCCAACTGTTCCTTCTACTGTCCATGAATTTGACTGAAGTCAATCACAGGAAAAATGCCCAGTTGAGAATCTCTAGTTACGTCCTCTGCAAATGAAGAATCTATTATGAATCGTCCATTGAGTTTATTGACAAATGGAGGACAGTTCTCTCCTTTGTCGCAGCTAAATCACAATCACTGATAAATTGTTCAGTAAAAACTCATTGTTGCAGATTTTGTTAATTTTCCCAGAAATTTGAATAACCAGAGTGACATTAGCACTAATGATGGAATAGCTGGAAGTTAATTGACCCTCTGCTCATCCTCCTGAAGCAGAATTACTACCATAAATGTACCACTAAAATAGGTACAGGTGTTTCTTTAAATCAACAACAGGAAGCCCTCCTCAAGGTATTTTAAAATTAAAATTAGGATACATTTCTTTAAACTGAGCTCAGATGATGTGTGCAGATGAGGTGGGAGAAAACAGGTAATAAGAAATTTATCAAACTAACATCATTTGTGAAGAAGCTACTGTAAGCTACTTTTGGAATGTTGCATGCATATTAATGCATATATTTATGCTATATTGGTCAGCCCAATATAGGAAGGGTGTGAATATCGAAAGGGTGCGGAGGTGGTTTGCCGGGGTAATGCCTGGATTGAGGAAATTAATCCAGGGAGAGGTCGGACAGATTTGGATTGTTTTTTTCTGGAACGACAGAAGTTGCGGGGAGACCTGATAGAAATATATAAAGTTATGAGAGACATAGATAGGATAGATGGACAGAACCTTTTTCCTCAGGATGGAAAAATCTAATACTAGAGGGCATAGCTTTAAGATGAGAGGAGCAAAGCTTAAAGATGTACGGGGCTATTTATTTTATACTGAGGATGGTGAGTACCTGGAACACATTGTTTGGGGGTGGTGGTTAAGGCAGATACGACAGTGGCATTTAAGAGACTATTAGATAGGCACAGGGAATGGAGAGATGTGGATTATATGCAGGCAGATAAGAATTGGTCTTGGCATGGGTCTTGAGTCTGTGGAATTCTCTGGCTCAGAGTGAAGGCCGGTTCTCTGGATACTTTCAAGAGAGAGAGCTAGATAGGGCTCTTGAAGATAGCGGAATCAGGGGATATGGGGAGTAGGCAGGAACAAGGTACTGATTGTGGATGATCAGCCATGATCACATTTAATGGCGGTGCTGGCTTGAAGGGCCGAATGGCCTACTCCTGCACCTATTGTCTATTGGCATCATGTTCGGCACAGACATTGTTAGCTTGTTCTTGTACTGTTCTATCAGAGACAGAGGAATTGTAGCGTTGTTTGAGTAAGGGCAAAGTATGGCATGAATGGTTGAAGGTTATAACTGACTAATTATGTTCAATTGCTTGAAATGTACCCTGGCATACAGGATAGTTAGATTTAGCTCTTAGGGCTAAAGGAATCAAGGGATATGGGGAAAAAAACAGGTATGGGGTACTGATTTTGGATGATCAGTCATGATCATATTTAATGCGGTGCTGGCTTGAAGGGCCGAATGGCCTACCCCTGCACCTATTTTCTATGTTTCTATAGATGAATAACTCTGCAAGACATTATGGAATCCCAGAAGATATTTTAGATGATAATGCACAGATGATTATTAGAAAAATGCTCATTTATGTATTTGCATGTAATCTTGTGATTTCTGATATTGTTAGGCATTAAAGATTTAAAGGGCAAAAATCTTCATCAAACCAGAACCACTTTCATTTGTAGCTGTTTGTGCGCTATTCATATGTGCACAACCCCCATTTTATTTCAACATAGAGAATTATATGTCCCACCTGAGAAAAGTCCGATCAGAAATGTGAGAGCATATCGCATAAAAGGAGGCAATTTAGCTTATCATGCTTTGCTATTGATTAGTCAGCTAAAAGTCAAGAAGAGTCAATGATGACAGAAATTCTTTTTTTTAAACTGAGGAAAATCAGGCAGAGAGATGGGAACAATGAGCAGGAGGCTTCATACCACCTATATTTTTTCCCACCGGTGCCAACATTGATTTTTTTATTACTGCCATTGTTGTTAATTCAGTGAAACTGTTTTCAGTTCTAAAAATAAATTGATGGATGTTGGTTTGAACATATTTCTTGTCAGACTGATTCAATGTTGCTTTATAATATGAATTATCGGAAGTAATGTTTGCAGCAAACTGAAACCCTGGATTGGATTGTTAGGTCTGTCTCAGAAGCTACTGTACTCCCTTTAGCTGCAAAGCCCCTTTATTTTGGTTTAGTGCAGCTTATTATTAAGTGAAGTTTCTCAATACCCCATGTTGAACTGCTGATAAAGTTAAATTGTCTCTAACTTTGATCTTCACAGTTAGTAAGTTAAATTTAATCGGAGGGCTTAATTCTTGAAAATAGTCGACAAATAACCAGGTGTACAGCACTTAGTTGTTATTTTGCAAATTCCTTTCCTTTCCCTGCTTCTATTTTTTTCCATTTGCTTCCTCAATCTCTTAGTTCGATTTGCTCACAAATAGAGCTTATCCGTTTTTGCATAGAAATTTTACTTCAACATGTATTATTCAGAGAATTACAAATAAAGAACTGTAACATTATCAAATTGGGCCATGTAAATAATTGGAAGTAAAAAAATATTTGTAAATAATGACCAACATAATAAAATATGGGAAATACAAATTTATTGCGGTACTCATGGAATAAAATAATTGGCCATTGAAAAGCTGGTGGAAAATATGTTCAATGCCTGCCTGGGCCCAGGGAAGTACATCAGGATCTTGGGTCATCGGGTACTTCTTACCTGAAGCATAGTGCAAAAATTTAATTAAAAACACAGCATGAAAATATTGCAGATAATCTGCAACAAATACAAAATTACTTGACCTTCAATGCATCAACTATAGTGGACGAGCAGTCTCGTTACTTTTGCTCTAATTTCAATATTATATCATTTTGGAAAGCAATGTTTAAATCCATACAGATTATTCATAATCATAGCTAAACTAATTTATGACAAATAGGTATTTTATGAGTATGTAACACGCCAATAGGTTTATCTCAAATTGTAAAATTGGGTACGTCAAATTCCTCTGTGTCAGTTTAATTTATGATAAGGCACCTATATTTCCACTGACGAAGAAATTGTTTTTGTTTAAATTGGAAATTTCAATGATATGTCTGATTCAGATATCAGACAGACCCCAGGATGATTTCTAGTTTGGTGCCTATATTGTTGGGCAGCAGGTAGGATACAGGGCTCAGTTCACTTGAAGATGAAATCACGTTCAATGTTATTTCCATGAAAATTGTTTAAATTAGAATGCTATCCATGTTAAGGACATTGTCTGCTTTCAGATCATACTTGGGGAGTAGAGTGAGAAGGGTCTCAACCCAAAACATCACCCATTCCTTCTCTCCAGAGATGCTGCCTGTCTCACTGAGTTACTCCAGCTTTTTGTGTCTATCTCTGTTCCATTGACTCCATTGATACCTCACGCTGCCTCGGCAAAGCCAGCAGCATAATCAAAGAAGAATCGCACCCAGGCTACTCCCTCTTCTCCCCTCTCCCATCGGGCAAAAGATATAGAAGTGTGAAAATGTACACCTCCAGATTCAGGGCAGTTTCTTCCCAGCTTCAATCAGGTAACGGGAATCAACCTACCACACCTAGAGAGCAGACCTGAACAACTATCTACCTAATTGGTGACCCTCGGACTATCGTGTTATATGTTCACACTCGTTATATGTCATCTCATTTTTGCATCCACTCCCTACACATTAGGGATTATTTTACAGAGGCTAATTAACCTACAAATCTGCAAGTCTTGGGGATGTGGGAGGAATCCGGTGCACCCGGGGAAAATCCATGCAGTCACCGGAAGTGCAAACTCCACACACACACACACAGCACTCAAGGTCAGGATTGAAATATGGTCTGTGGTGCTGTGAGGCAGCAACTTTACCAGCTGCACCACTGTGCTGCCCTAGTACCAGTATGCCACCCAGGTGCCACTGTTTAGCTACATTAAGATCAAGTTTGAACACAGGAAGATCAAGTAGTAAACTAATATGCAGCAATGCCTGCTAATTTGGTTTTAATTTTGCATAATGGTGAAGCATAAATCTAATTAGAGGGCACAATACAGTAATTAGCTGCATGAGTGCAAGAGATCAATCTTTCACAGGGAAAAGGTGGACATTAGTCAATGGTGAAAATATCAGTAGTACATCTTACATATTAAGGTTCTGGCCTAAAGGTTAGTTGGGACAAAAAAATCCAGGCAAATCCTAATCAGATCTAAACTAACAGCAGAGAATTTTCTCTACCTTCCATTAATACAATGTCTTCACTGCAGGATGTGACGTGCACCCATGTAGTCTAACAAACAGAACTTGATAAAATAAGAAAATAGAAATAATTCAGACCTTCCAGATGTATCATTCCACACATCGAGCATAATGTCTTTACTAAGAGAAAGATCAGCAAAATGCTCGTCTTTTCACAGACTATGCAAAATTACAAATCACCTACTTGTATCATCCTGACCAAAAGTTGCATGTAAGTAGAAAACCCAAGCTTTATCCTTCACGATTAAGATTTGTTAAAACACAACTCTATTTGCAAACTGCCAAGCAAAGATCAAGGTACACAAAAATGCTGGAGAAACTCAGCGGGTGCAGCAGCATCCATGGAGCGAAGGAAATAGGCGACGTTTCGGGCCGAAACCCTTCTTCAGACAAGCAAAGTTCAAGTATGAGTTGATTGTTCAAAGTTCAAGAGGAAAACAATCTTTCGACTCAATAAGTTTCAAATCCATTAATGTATACTTCATTATTATGTGAGACAGAGCAGCAGTAAGCAAATTTGTTCATGGAGCAAAAGACCTAATACAAATGAAGATTTATACTCATGCTTGACTGAAATCTTGCATTTTTAATTGCCACAAGACTTTTAATCAGAAATGGGCTTTGTCAGAATGCATTAGACTTGCCACATATGTGATTCTTTATTCATTCGTATTAAATAACTCTTTCTAACACAATGTGTTCATTGATATTTATGTTGACAATGATGATTAATGGTACTGTGCATTAAAACAAATCCATAGTGATTCTGTCACCCGTTGATTAATTAGAAAGTAAATCTAATTCAGTACTCTGATGCATCCATACATCTATTTCTATCACAGAAATATGAATGCCGAAGGAATAAAGCTTTCAAGATAGCAGATGCCAACATCTGTATTTATATTGAAAACATGGTCCAGATTTTGTTCTCAGTGTTACAGTCGCTCACAGAAATTTTGCAGACTTCTGTCTGGAGATTTACACAACAGGAATGTCAATGAAAGATCATTTCAGAAATAGAGTTCAGCATGCACACATCACCATTTGTAGGTTCGGCATGGATGATAGCAGATTAATCTCTCCCGTCCACTGTCACAGGGAGTGTGTTACAGTGTGACAGACTCCAGAGCTAAGGGGAAACCTACGGAATCTACGACCAGGCAGCAATGAGGAAAGCTCTCCAACCTTCACAGAGACAGAATTGAAATAGGAGATATTTCTACGGGTAGAAAACATATTGGGAAATCGAGAAAACGTGAGAGAAAGGGTAAAAGAGGTTGAAGAACAAGTACAAGATATTTTTATTTTAAAAAGTCCTCCTTAGGGGAATAAAACAATACACTTTGGTGCACAACACTTTCAACTTGTAACTTTGGTGTGTAACTGGTCAGTGAGTAACCTCCATTTGTATTATTATGATGATTTCATCACCAAATGTATTTGTGAGGAAGAGAGCATGGCATCCTGAAGAGCAACTAATAATATTTAAATTTCCATGATTTGTTGCACGTACACAGCTGTAATTTTCTCCTTGATTTATTCAATTAGAACTCATCAATTGTGTCAACAAATCAAAGGCAACATGAAATACACAGTGACAGCATTTAGTCAAAGCAAAAGTTTGTTCTGCCCGAACCTCCTCTCTTAATTTTGTGTGCATCATAATCAACAATATAATCTATTAATTTTTTCTTACTCGCTTTTTTAAGCTTTGCTTATATACATCTTTTCCCTGTAGCAATCACTATTTTTTTCGGAGGCACATTTCCAGGATTAAGCATGATTTCCCACAAAACTCTCCAGATTTGTGGGTTCTCAGGTGGTTTAAAAGCTTGGTGGGAACCACAGATTTTTCTATGTTGAACATGTGGTGTCTGATGGAGTTGTCAGTTACATATTATGATCCAAGATGGCGCCCAATTCTGGCGACTCAATGTGTGTTAGTCACAGAAGCAGATTGCAATCACACATTACAATTGCGACACTCTTTTAAATCTCTACACCAACAGCAACCTTTCTTACTTTAAGTATGCTCTTCTTAATCACCTCTATCTCCTCATTGAAGACCCTCGCACTGTTTTTGATCAGACTTTATTGGATATTTAGAGAGTCATAGAGTAATACAGTGTTGAAACAGGCCCTTCGGCCAAACTCGCCCACACCGGCCAGCAATGTCCCAGCTACCCTACTCCCACGTGCCCGCGCTTGGTCCATAACCGTACAAACCTGTCCTATCCATGTACCTGTCCAACTGTTTCTTAAATGATGGGATAGTCCTGGCTTCAACTACCTCCTCTGGCAGCTTGTTCCGTTTACCCACCACCCTTTGTGTGAAAAAGTTACCCCTCGGATTCCTAATAAATCTTTTCCCCTTCACCTTGAATCTGGTCCTCGATTCCTCTACTCTGGGTAAAAGACTGTGCATTTACCCGATCTATTCCTTTCATGATTTTGTATACCTCTATAAGATCTCCGCTCATCCTCCAACGCTCCATGGAATAGAGACACAGCCTACTCAACCTCTCCCTATAGCTCACACCCTCTAGTCCTGGCAACATCCTCGCAAATGTTTTCTGAACCCTTTCAAGCTTGACAATATCTTTCCTATAACATGGTGCCCAGAACTGAACCCAATATGATAAATGCAGTCACACCAACGTCTTATACAACTGCATTATGACCTCCCTACTTCTATACTTAATACTTTGACTGATGAAGGCCAAAGTGTCAAAAACCTTTTTGACCACCTAATCTACCTGCGACTCGACCTTAATAGAACCATGCACTTGTACTCCTAGATCTCTCTGCTCTACAACACTACCCAGAGGCTTACCATTTACTGTGTTGGTCCTGCCCTTGTTCGACGTCCCAAAATGCAACACCTCACATTTCTCTGTATTAAATTCCATCAACCATTCCTCCGCCCACCTGACCAATCGATCCAGATCCTTCTGCAATTGTTTACTATCTGCAAAAGCACTAACTTTTGTATCATCAGCAAACTTGCTAATCTTGCCCTGTATGTTCACATCCAAATCATTGATGTAGATGAGAAACCTTTCACCATCACCCTCTGCTTCCTTCCATGGAGCCTACCATGTGGCACCTTGTTGAACGCCTTACTAAAGTTCATGTACACAACATCTACAACTCAGCCCTCATCACCATTTTTGCTCACGTCTTCAAAATAATCAATCAGATTTGTGAGACACAACCTCCCACGTACACAACCATGTTGACTGTCCCAAATCACCCCTTGCCCATCCAAATGCCTGTAAATCCTATCCCTCAGAATACTCTCCAATAACTTACCTACTACAGATTTTAAGCTCACCGGCCTATAGTTCCCAGCATTTTCCCTGCAGCCCTTCTTGAAAAGAGGTACAACATTTGCCACCCTACAATCCTCTGGCGCCTCTCCTGTGTTTAAGGACTGACTGTTCTCATGACACTTCCAGTGACTGCTCCAATTTCCTCCGTCCTGCTGTCTTTCTCCTCAGTAAATACAGAGGAGAAATACTCATTGAGGACTTTGCCCATCTCCTGTGTCTCCACACAGAGGTTACGGCTTTTATTCCTGAGAGGTCCCACTCACTCTCTAGTTACCCATTTCCCCCTAATGTATTTATAAAATATTTTGAGATTGTCTTTTATGCTGCCCGCCAGAGCTATCTCCTGGCCCCTTTTTGTAATTGTAATTGTAATTTATTTATTTAGGGGACAGTGCATATTAATAAACATTTACATGTAATACGCCAGATTATAGCCAGTAGCTAATTTCCATCTTTAGTCCCTCTGGTAAACAAGGTAAACACATCACAACACAATCATTCAATAAGAAAAAAGACAAAACAAAAGACAAAAACAAAACAAAACAAACAATAAAGTAAAAAAGTAGCAATAAAAGAGTACCATAGGATAATTTTAAGGTAGATTATGATTGCAATTTTGATTTTGCAGTAACCATGTTTTTAGATGTTTGGTAAATGAGGTAAGGGTTGGCAGATCCCGTATGACGCATGGTATCGCGTTCCAGGTCTGCGACGCTCGATATGAAAATACTGACTGCCCAAAGACACTTTTCCTAAACGGGACTATACAATCACCCCTGGAGGCTGCTCTTGTCGACCTATTTGTGTTTTTCTTTATGAAGTCCTTTAACGGAGGTGGGGCTAGTCCACGGAAGATTTTGTAAACCAAAATCGAGTCCGAATATTTTATTACGTTTTCCCAGCTCAGCAGATCAAATTTCTTCAGGGTGCTACAGTGATGGTACATTCTGGGCTTTTTGTCAAGAGTTTTTAGGGCTTGTTTATAAGCAATTTCAACAGGCTTTAGTGTGGACTTACATGCCAGTGACCAAGTTGTTATACAGTAGGTCATGTATGGCACAATCATTGCATTAAAATATAGTTTGGCTGAATCAATAGTTAAATGATTTCTAATATATCTAAAGTTGGACAAATTAAATTTTATTAAATTTACTGTTCTTTTCACTTGTTGTTTGAAGCAGAGCTGTGAATCGATCACGATTCCTAAATATTTAAACTCATGTACAATTTTAAGTTTTGTTCCATGTACAAACACATCAGGATCTCCATCAGTACTTGCCTTTTTGGAGAAAAACATACAGACAGTCTTTGACACATTAAGATGTAGATCAGAAATCTGCAACCAGTTTGACACATTAATCATAGCAGCTGATAGGCTTGTGCAGCTTGATGTTTGTTTTTGGCATGTACATACACAACTGCATCGTCAGCATACATCTGGCAAGTTACATTTGATGTACAGCTACTTGGTAGATCATTAATGTACAGACTGAATAATAGCGGTCCCAAGATTGAACCTTGAGGTACACCAAGAGGGTTTTTAGAAGTTGCAGATTTACTGTTGTGCACTCTAACACATTGTTTTCTCTGTACCATATATGACTCAATCCATTTCATCGTGCTCAAAGAGAGGTTAAAATAGGACAATTTGGTCATCAAGATCTGGTGGTTCACAGTATGAAAGGCTTTTCGTAAATCAAGAAAAACAGCTCCTATAACACCACCTGCATCAATTTTGGACTTCATATTTTCCAAAAGGAAGCAAAGTGCCGTCTCAGTGGAGTGATATTTTCTGAAGCCAAACTGCATTGGGTTTAGGGTATATGGACTATTGTTTAAATGTTTAATTATCTGTCATGCAACCCATTTTTCAGCTATCTTGGAAATTGCTGGAAGAATGCTTATTGGTCTATAATTACTAATTATAGTAGGGTCTCCTGATTTTAAAATTGGAGTTATTACTGCAGATTTCCAAGAATTTGGGAATACACATTCGTTTATGGACTTGTTGAGATGCTGGTAATTGGAGCAATGAGTGACTGCTTATGAGCTTTAAGAAACATTATATCCATACCAAAAGCATCTTTGGCTTTTGAATTTTTAAGACCACAAATAATCCTGTTAACCCATGGCTGAGACACTTCATTCAAAATAAGAACCGGAGAAGCAGTGTTCAGCGGCATAGCATGTCGGACTGCGGAACAGGACTATGAGTCAAGTTCTTCACAGAATCTATAAAATACGTGTTAAGGGCTGTTGCAATCTCATTTGGATCATTAGTCAGATTTTCATTTAGTTGCAACTCCCTAATGTTCTTGTTGATGATATTATTTCCAGTTAGTTTCCTTATGTTTGTCCAAATCTCCTTAGCATTACCTCTTGCGTTGCTTATTACATTAATAAAAAAGTTTGCCTTAGCATTCCTAATTTCTTTAGTGACTTTATTTCTGAGTGAGGTAAATATTTGCCTATTATGTGCTGCTTTTGTCTTCAGGGATATCTTAAGGGTATGGTCTCGCAATTTCATCAGTGACCATATTTCACTATTTAGCCAGGGAAGATGATTCTTTTTCCGTGGTTTTGGTTTTATCTTTTTCATAAAACAATTCATTTTTTCTTGAATAACTGCCACAAATACGTTACAATTTTCATCAACGTGTTCATGGTTGAGGTGATCAGACCAGTTAATTTCATTCAAGGCATTTTCCAGGTTTTTTATTTCACCCTTGGGTATTCTTAGTTGCTCAGACCTTTTACTGGAGTGACAGGTGAACCTATTTTTTGACAGTTTTCTTGAAAAGAGGATCAAATTATGGTCAGAGAGACCTGTAACCATATTATATGTTTCTTGTATTCTGTCATGTTTATTGCTGAAGACCAAGTCTATACATGTTTCTGATGAGCTATTTATTCTAGTAGGTCCTGTAATTAGTTGTGAGAGATCAAAGCTATTTGTTATTGATTTTAAACGTTTTCGATTTGTTTTGTCATTCCAATTTATATTAAGATCTCCAAGTAAAATAACCTCTTTCTTAAAATTACATTCTTTAAGAATAGCTTGCAGTTCCTCATAAAATATACTAGGGGCTGATGGAGGTCTATAAATTCCAATTAGTGTGATCGTCATTTGTGGGGAGAGGATTATCGTGAGACCAATACATTCTGTTATTTACACATGACCATTGTATTTGTTTACACTTTAAGTGATCCCTTACATAAAACATCACCCCCCCCCCCACCTCTACCCTCAGACCTGTCTTTTCTGAAGATGTTATACCCCAGTACATTTAGACCAGCCATTGGAGAGTTGGCGTGTAGCCAAGTCTCAGAAATACACAGAAAGTCCAAGTTTGAGTTATTAAGCAGATGTTGTACTTGATCGCATTTTGATATGATACTTCTGATATTCAAGTGTCCACCAAATAGACCCCTTGGTTTAGCTTTTGAGTCCCATAGGACATGAGCGTGGTTTAAAGTTTGGAGGAATCTGTATTGACGATGTTTAGTAATCGCCTTATTTCTCTGCCAGTTTTGCTTTGTGACATTGGAGGACTCATCCATCTTAGCGACCGTAATGCTATTGTGATTGTTTTTGGTCTCCTGGACCATCATATTAGCAGTTCCAGTTTGTGGAGTATGTGATGCGGTCGGTGAGTCAGCCCGGGAATCCCTTGGGGCCGAGAGAGCCAGCTGCTGGACCGCAGGTCGTGAGCGCGGAACCGCTGTTGTACCCTGGTGCCGGTGGAGATCCGCAGACGTCGATGAAGCGGTTCGAGGGACCACCGAGGGCCTTGTCGTGCCCCCGTCCCAGGTCTGGGCCGCAAGATGTTTGTCGCTGGTCCCGAGCAGTCCACCAGGAAAGAACCACGGCGCCACTGGAGGAGACAGCCACAGGAACACTGCAGATGGTAGGAGGAGCGCAGACGGGTCGATTTTCCAGCCATTTGTGGTGTTTAGGCCGGCGACATTCACAGATAGCGGGCCAGGATTCACCTCCATATCATCAGCTAGGAGCAGCATCGGTGTAAGCCAGACAAACCCCAGGCAGGGGTTAAAATCAATAAAAGCAATTAAAATGTTAATTGAATTGGTAGTTTTGGATGGTTTCAAGAGCAAACCCACAGCACCTGCCGAGCTTCGTACCTGCTTGACTGTCGCCATCTTGTGTCCCTTCTTGTTTGCGAGGGATCTGGCGTTTGTGAGACAGGCTGGGAAGCGGTGATTTCAGTGGCTGCCTCCGTAGCCTGGCTAGCACGCCGGCCCTGCAGCCTCGCTTTTGCCTTCTCTCTCTGCGCCGTCTTCACCGTCTTCGCCTCCTCCCCGCGGGGATGGTAATCCACGGAGAGTCAGGGCTCCTTGCTAAGTCCGCCGGGATCTTATGTGAGCGGACAAACTCAGCGGTAACAAACTTGGCTGTAACCCTCCGTTCGCGACCGGCTCCAATCCTAAGAAGCTCCTGCCGGCCGTAGACGTTATTCGCCCGACAGTAAGTACACAGGGCACAAAACAAAATGCACACATACACAAAAAACACGAAACACTGACCGGGAGAACATCGAGCCGCTGCAACTGTGTGCGCCGCCATCTTCCCCCTTACCCTCTGATCTCCTTTTCTAGTTTACGCCTTACTTCCCAAAACTCCTCCAGGGATGCACTTGATCCCAGCTGCCTATTCCTGTCCCATGCATCCTTCTTGTTTTTGACTAACGTCTCAATTTCCCTCGTCAGCCAAGCTTCATTACGTTTGCCTGCTTTGCCTTTCACTCCAACGGGAATGTACACATCCTGAGCTATCTTCAGTACACTTTTAAAAGCATCCCACTTGGCCAATATTCCTTTCCCTTCAAATAACCTGCTCCAGTCAACTTGAGCGAGACCTTCTCTCATACCCTCAAAGTTGGCCTTAGCCCAGTTGAGAATTTTAACACATGGACCCTCTCCATATCTATCTTAAACCTAATCGAACTGTGGTCACTTGTCCCAAAAGGCTCCTCTCCACCCACTTCATCAACTTGCCCTTCCCAATTTCCCAATATTAGATTTAGCGTTGCCCTCTCACGTGTGGGGGCCTCGACATACTGTTTTAGAAAACTCTCTTGAACACTTTTGAGAAATTGCACTCCATCTGAACCCTTCACACTATGATTTTCCCAGTCTATATTGGGAAAATTGAAATCCCCTACTACAACAACCTTATTTGACCTGCAGCTGTCTGCAATCTCCCGGCACATTTGCTCTTCTAATTCCCGTTGACTATTCGGGGGTCTGTAGTACAGCCCCAACAAGGTGATCATCCCTTTCTTGTTCCTCAGCTCCACCCATATAGCCTCACTAGCCGAATTGTTCATAATGTCACCTCTGAACACAGCCGTGACATCCTCCTTAACCAACAATGCAACTCCCCCTCTTCTTTTTTCCTCACCCGTCTCTCCTGAAGCTCCTGTACCCCGGAACATTGAGTTGCCAATCCTGCCCATTCCTTAATCAGGTTTCAGTCATGGCTACAATGTCCCAGTCGCTCGTACCTATCCACGCCCTAAGCTCATCTGCCTTACCCGTCATGCCCTTTGCATTAAAATATGTGCAGTATAAACCAACCCTCCTTCCTCGCTCTCCGACTTTTTGTCTCTTCTGTCCATTAATCTTTCCCACACCACCATCCATATCAACTTCTAGCCCCTCCTGTGCCTCTGTCCTGCACGAGATCCCACCCCTATGCCAATCTAGTTTTTCCTTACACTAAACGTTATTCACGTTATTCCTTTTATTATGTATCTGTCCACTGTGGATGGCTTAATTGTAATCATATATTGTCTTTCTGCTGACTGGTTAGCACGCAACAAAAGCTTTTCACTCTACCTCGGTACAAATGACAATAAACTAAACAAAACTCCTTGGGTAATGAACTTCCAAAGATGCATTTCTACAAGTTTCTATTGTGCATTTAAATTTGATTGCGAGTTACATGACCATAAAGCAGATTTATTAATTTCTTATTTGCTAAGTAACAAATGACAGACACTCACTTGCACATGCCCACCCTCCTCGTAAATAAAATGTAACCAAGTTATACAGTATATCTACACCTTCATTCTGCCATCTAAAAAAATAAAAATCATGTTTTTTGAGTCCAGACTCTAAGTATTTATTATAAATTGTGAAGATTAAAGGCCAGCTATGCATTCTGTTACTTAATCCCTGATTGTACTAGCTTTGATCTTGTTTATTACACGTCTAAGTGGTACCTTACCACGCTGGGGTTTTCGCCACACTAGCAGCAGCCCTGAATATCCAGTCGAATGGACTAGCTGAGCAGGCTATCAAAAGTGCCAAACAGCTCATAGAACGATCATACAGAACTTTTCCTGGATCTGCTCAACTTACGCAACATCGCCCGCAATCCCATTTTGGGTTCACCTGTTCAACGTTTATTGTCGAGGCAGACCCAAGCCACGGTGCCTGCGGCAGATCAGGCATTGATCCCACAGGTGGTTCCAGTGCAGGTTACAACAAAAGCGTGACAATCAAAAACAGTGGTATGACAAAACAAGTAGGCCGCTGCCACCTTTAACCAAGGGGCAGGTGGTTCGTTTGCAAACTGACAAAGGCCATGACTGTATCGGTGTTATTTCTGCAACTGCTTCTGAGCCACGCTCATATCTGGTCAGTGCCGATGGCGGCACCTACAGGCGTAACAGACAACATATCCTGCCTGTGAATGAGCCAGCTCCACCACTGTACTATCCCGACCGTACAAGTGTACTGATGTCCGTGCCCAGCGGCATTGATCCGCCTACACCAGCATAACAACCCACAACTGGAGCGGCTGCTTTGCCAGTGGCGACACCCCCTCCGCCTGCGCCACAGTCTCCTGTTTCATCACCGGGAATGCTGGTTCAGTCTCCATCACCTGTGAAGCCACTCGCTCTGTCCCCGGTGGGGAAAAACGGAGATGGTCTTTATCGCACACGTGCTGGTCGTGTTTGCAAGCCACCGTGAAGTACCCGGGTATGTTTGACTTTCCTCCAGCTTATTATCAATTGCTATGCATTCCTTAGTTGGTCAATGGTTTTGTACTGACATTTAATTATTTAAGAGGGAGGATGTAGATCAGTGACTCAAGTTATGAGTCATACTTTGTAGCTATGCCCACTAGTCTAACAGAAAACCTATCTCTCTCACTTTTAGAGTAACGTGCTAAGATGAAGTTACCTATGCTGTAATGTTAATAAAGTCTTTAGATCTTGATCACTGTGTGTGACTTAAGTTATTCCAACAGCAGAAGCTCAACACCCAACGCAACTCATTCCCCAATGCAATATTCCACCACTGACCCATTCCACCAAAGCAACCCGTTACACTAACGCAATATTCCACCGCTCACCCATAACCCCTAACTGCACCTGCGCGGCTCATTTCCCCTCATCCCCGAGCACTCCCTACCCCTCATCTACATGTGTAGGAGGGGAGGCGGGAGGGGTTTGGGGGTGGGGGTGAGGGTTTGTGGCGGGGGGTTGTGGGGGAGGGGGGTTTGAGGGGTGGGGACGGGGGGGGGGTGTGTGGGCGGATGTGTGTGTGGGTGGCAGAGTGTGTGGGGGGGATGGGTGTGTGTGTGGGCGGGGATGGGGGTGTGGGCGGGGGTGTGCGTGTGGGCGGGGGTGTGCGTGTGGGCGGGGGTTTACGTGTGGGTGGGGGTGTGTGTGTGGGCGAGGGGGATGTGTGGGCAGGTGGGCTTATGGGGAGGAGTGTGTGGTGGGGTGGGGGTTGTGTGGGGGGGTAGTGGTGTGTGGGCGGGGGGAGGGGAGTGAGCTCGGAGAAAAGACTTGGGAAGATCCATGGGGGAGAGGGGAGCATCATGGTGGGGGGGGGGGGGGAGGAGCCAGCAAGGGGGACCAGAGGGGTAGTGTCTGGAATTGGCGATGCGATAGGGACTCACAGCAGGCGCTGGTTATTCTCCTCCGGCAGGATCAGAGTCTCCGCTTTCCATTTGGCAACATCTGCAACTCTGGGCTGGGTCTCCCACGCTGGGCTGGGTCGGGTCTCAGACACTGGGCTGCTTGTGGCCTCTTCGGGTCCCTCCGAAAATTGTGTCCAGTTGGATACCTCCGCTGGCCATGCTCAGCTCCAGTAAAGACGCGATGCAGCAGGAAGGGGCAGACTGTCCCGGAGAGTGATAGGGGAAGAGGCTAATCCGCACGCGCGGTTTTTAATATTTTTAAACCTCGCTAACTTTTAAGACATTCAACCGATCGGAACGAAACTTGGTGCACTTGCAGCACAGAAGAACGGTGAGTGAGCTGGCAAAAAATTGTAGCTTGCGAACTGTTTTTGCACATGTAGAAAGACCACGCAAACCGGAAGATAACAAGAACAGAGTTTTAGTTATGTATAGATAGAAGATCTTTCAGATCCACAAGCCAAAGCAATTCACAATCAATCTTGCAGTTTCATAACTAATTAAAGAGGGGATAAATTTGGCAACAAATTTACAAACAATTATTAATAGTATAATTATGGTTTAGAGCCCTCAATAAATATAATAATTAATTACGATAAATTACCTAAATAATCAACAGGTTTTTAACATCCAAGCAATTTGGATAATCCTTTACAAACATGATATGAATCAACCATTAAAGTATTGTGCAACCTCTGCAGAGATGGCCAGAATTAATGTACAAGACTGTAAAATGCCTGAACGCTTCACATTGACAAACTATATTTAGAGGAAGCAATATCACAATAATGGCCTAGACCTTACCGAGTAACAATAAGGCACAGTACACTTTAAATTATCTTAAATTGGACAACAATAACTGCAATATGCACATAGACAGAGCAAAGTATAAAAACACAAGCTCCTGCACTATAACAGTAGTCAGTTGACCCAGGGTTATTGCATAAATGCAGGGTCATGAAAATAGACTAATGGTCACTAGTTACTCATTAAACATGACAGAAAAGAACGAGGGCTGATTCGTTAATAACTAGTGATTTAAAAATAATAATTACCATAATTACTGCCATAAACTTGTCTGGCTCCGAAAAATTATTATTTCATAAATGGAGTTTTATTCCTTTTAAGAGTTTGATATTATGAGATTTAAAATGTCATTTAGTTTTTTCCTGGCCCTATTATGTTGCTCTTAGTCTCATTTTTCTCAATCTTAGGTTTTTGTAGCATCAGGTTTAAATCATGTATATGAATGAATGAATGAATGAATGATTTAATTAATGATTGAATGAATGAATAAATGTCATTAGCCAAGTATGTATACATACAAGGAATTTGCCCGGAAACATACAATTGCTGTTTTGAAGTAACCGGTTAATAGCCAGCCATACACTTCTAATTAAAAATATCAATGGTTAGGATGAACCCTTGTGGATGATGGGGTTGTTTTCAAGCTTGGAATTTACTTGGATTCACACACAAAAATTGGCCTGGCCCATAAAACGGTCCTTCTTGATTCGAATATGCGTATTCAATTGTTAAGAAATTGAAAACAGCCTGTAAAACTGTAACAGCCCCATTACAGCAAACAACATCAGCTTCCTCTAATACTTTTTATCCTACGCATCTTGATAACCAGATTAAATTTGAATATGTTAGGAATCCTTAGTTTCATACCAATTTTTTAATTCATATGGCGATTTAGAATTGCTTCATAGGCATGTTCATAGGATTGTTTAAAAGCTTTTATTACAAAGAACCAGGCAATTAAACAGAGAATGTCATTTAAAATCAAGCTAAGAACTACAGGTGTGGGAGCAAAACCCATAATAATCATATAGTTCAGAAATGCATACTGCTTTATATAGGATAGTGAATACAAAAACAAGGAAGCAGATTCAAATGCCACTGCTGGAAATCTGAAAAAAAAAACACATTTGAAAAATTCAATCAGTCAGAGAGTTTTGGCTGTTCTCATGGAGAAGAAATGACTAAAAATGATTACATTTCACTATCCACAGATAATTTCAGACCTGACCTGTCATTTCCTGAACTTGTGGTGAATCCTAACTAGAGTATTGTGACCAATAAATATAAGATAGAATTAATATATTGAATCTTTCCTACATATCTCTTTGAGATCCTTTCTCACAATCACCTTTTGAATAACTAAGCCATTTGATTCGTCAGGAAATAATATATTTTCATACTCAGTGTGGTCAACGTGCAGATCCTGCTAATGCAGAATGTGGCTATATAAACAAATTGGATGCTTTAAAAATACATTTTTTTTCTGGACTATTTCATGAGGAAAACAAATAGAAACATTTGTTGAAAGGCCGAGAGGGGGCAGATAGAATATTCAGTAGAGACAGGGTGGCAGGATGGATTGTTTCATCCTCTACATTCTATGTAATCCCAAGCTTCACATTGTTGGAAGGATGTCAATCAATATCTTGGAAAATCAGTGCAGAAAACTGCCAAGTTATGAAGCAACAACATAACACAAATTACTGGAGGAACTCAATGGGTCAGCCAGCATCTGTGAAGGGAATGGACAGGTGATGTCTTTTGTATTTGCTTGTCCTTTGCTCTCCAGATGCTGCCTGATCCATTGTGTTCCTCCAGTACTTTGCGTTTAGCTCAAAATTCTTGCATCTGCAGTCCCTTGTGTCTCCAAGAGACAACGGAAGTTGGGGATGATTTCTGTAGAACTGGTTAAAATTATATCCCGGATTCCTGGAACATTACTGATTTAACATGAGTGCACGGTTGGCCTAAAATAAAGGGGAAAGCGAGAACTTATTTTAAACGAAGGAAACAATATTGATTGTTTGACACAATAATACTTTGATATCAAATTCTTCCCTCTTCACACTTGCCTTTGGTGTTTAGTTGTGATACTGCTGATGATGTAGTTATCACACATCTGATTACACATCTGCCGATTAAACACATTTATTGTGCCTCAGAGTCTAAAGAGAATCCCTGTGGGATTGCAAACTTTATATAACAATTTAACATTTAATCAGTTGGTAATATGATACAACAATCTGTCATTTTGGCATACGTGTTTGTTCATTGCTGTATTTTTCCCTCCAGATTACTAGCTATGAACGAGAGAAAATATTAATCATGGCTGGAGTTTTAGTTACAAGTTTGACTTTAAGGAAGTTAGAAAAGATGTTCTGCCCCATCATTCGGAAAGGGGTAAGTCATTCCACATAAAAGGTATGTTCACACAGCATAAGACCAAAAGACAAAGGAGGAGAAGTAGGCCAGCCAGCACATAGAGGGTACTCTGCCATTCAATCAGGGTGATCTATTTTTCCCTCTCCACCCCATAGAATGTTTTCAATTTTTCCCTCTCCACCCCATTCATAGAATTTTTTCAATTTTCCCCACTCCACCCCATTCATTCTCCTGCCTTCTCCCCGTAACCTATGGCACCTATATTAATAATCCATCAATCTCTGCCTTAAAAAATACCAAATGACTTGGCCTCCACAGCCATCTGTGGCAATTAATTCCATAGATAATTCTTCCTCATCTCTTCAGAAGGTACGTTCTTTTATTTTGAGGCTGTGCCCTCTGGTTCTAGACTCTCCCATTACTTTAAACTTCCTTTCCATGTCCACTCTATCTAGGCCTTTCATTATCTGTTAGATTTCAATGATATCCCCCCCCTCCTACTCCAACATTTATATGGTATCCTTAACATAGTAAGATTCCAAACTTCTTCCTAAGTGAGTAAATGTGCATTAAATTAAAGGAAAACAAATGACCAAACACTGGGACAAAAGGCTCATTTTAAGCAGTGTGTGAAAAATTAAAGAATTCTAAAACTAGAGCTACCAACTGACGTTGTGGCCAAGGTCGAGGAGTGAAGACATTGGAAATGAAGATTCTTAGGATATTACTGGAAGAGTTACAGGGATGGGCAAGTTATGATCTAGAATTCATTGTTTAAGAGTAAAATGGAAGATTGATCAGTTATAATTTTGATTAGATTTGTGTTTACTTTTAACAGAATGTTCTGCAATAAAATGAGAAGAGCAAGAGAGAGGACACATTCTAGCTAGCTTACTTACACAGCAAAACATCTCACATTTTCTACTAGGAATGTAACAGGTGAAGCCTAGATGGAATTTACAACAAATACACACTTCCCCCAAGGTACCCATTTCATTCCTCTAGTTTATTTGGCTTTATTCTTTCAGTTATATGAATGAGACCTTCCGTACCAATAATTCTAGAATGTCTTTCTTTTCCCTTAACTGGAGCTTCCCCTTTATTGTTGTTAACAGTCAAAATTTTTACTTTATTTCCAGAGCTTCTACTCTCACTCACTTTACTCCATTTGGATGAAGGATAACATCTTCCATTCAATGTGTTGGCTGGTGGGGTAGAACATCATTCAGAATGTCCACCACCTCAAACAAGATTTCAGTATTGGATACATCTTCCTCTGCCCTTCCAGCACACCAAAGGCACTGTCCTCTCCAATATTCCCTGCATTGAACATAAATCAGTACAGCACAAGAACAGGCCATTCAGCCCACGTGATATCCAGACCGACTTTTATCTGCCTGAACAAAATCCATATCTCTCCATTTCATGTATATCCACATGTCTATTCATACTCTCTTAAATACCAATATCTTATCTGCTGCACCATTAGATCCAGGAACTCACCACCCTGTGTAGAAATCTGGTCCCCGCACATGTCCTTTAAACTTCGCCCCTCTCACCTGGAAGCTATGGCCTGTAATATTTGATTTTTTTCATCCTGTGAAAAAGGTTGATTGTCTACTCTATCAATGCCTCTGATAATTTTATAACTGCTTGCAATGCCAAGCATTCCAGAGAAAGTACTCCAAGACTACCTAAACTGTAGCTAACACCCCCCAATCCAGGCATCATTCTGCTTCCTCTACCGTCACCACTGACCACTCTCCTTCCCACAGCATTTTCTGTTGCACCTGCAGGAGATGCAATACTATTTCACCTCTTCCCTTTTCACCATAAAGAAACTCGAAAAGGACCTCCAAGTGAAGGAGCAATTCATTTTTCCTGTTTAGTGTATTGCATTTCAAACTAATCTACACAGAAGAAACCAAATGGAATTTGGGTGATCTCTTTGGAGAACATCTGTTTTTGAAGATTCAATAATGCACTGACTGTTCAGATGCTACCTGATCTGGTATGTAATTATAGGATTTCTTTAGATGTCAAATTTCCAGCACTTGGTGTTTTGCATCTCACAGCTGCAACATTGCCTTTTTTCCTCTCCACCATCTCACTTGCCTCCTGCTATTTACTGACGTGCAGACAAATCAGCTACAATTAACAAGTATTCTTGCTCTCCAACCGATCACAGTTGCTATCATCATCCCTTCTCCTCTGCATTTAAAATACACTCAGTTTCTCATTCTGGTGGAAGGTCATTGATTGGAAATATTTTGTATCTCTCTCCACAGATGTTATCCAAACTACCAAGTCATGAATTTGCTGAATCTAAATCAACACCAGTGATGCAAATCGCTTTCTCAAAACAGTGCAGGTAACTGGGCATCCCCATCACAGCAAATATAGCTGGCAAAATATTGTAGTATTTTGTCCATCTACTTGCTTCTTGATGCAATTTTATTCATGTCTACTCGGGTGTGCCAGATGCGCAGGGCACCTTTTAAAATATCATCCTGAATACAATTATATAACCTGGGCTGCCTTTGCCAACAACACAACATGTTAGAGGCAGCTTAAGCACTTAAGAGACCTGATCAGTTCATGGAATCAACAGCAAACCATTTACACAAGCAACCACTGTCCAAAGAGCTAAGGTTCCAATGACCTAAAACTACCAAACACCTCTAGACAAGGACATACCAAATGTAGTCCATCATTGCTTACAATGGCCACAATTCTGTGAATATATCCCCATTGCCCATGTGTATCCTTTGTACTAAAATCACAAAAGAATAAATCCAGGGTGGTCCTTTACACGTTAGACATAGTGAATACATTTGTGCTATATCAGAGTCTAAAGCACAGTTGTGCACTGCTGTATTAGTGTCAAATAAATAGGAATGTTTGTGACTGAGGAAAAAGGTAATCAAACTAGTAATACCAGAAGACAAATTATTTTTATTCTTAATACTCTCTTCATAGGCTGATATTGCAGTGTAGTTGTTTAATCAAAAATAATCTTTTGTACATCAAATCTGTCTTGCTGGTTATTTTGAGTAAAATCAACTGCAAAAGAGTCTTGCTTCATCAGCCACAGAACAACAACTGCACCAGTGGAGTAAAAAATAATCTTAACTATTTCTGCAATGTTTATTTCAGAACAGTCAGATGCTTGATGGCATTAGTGACTAAAATATAATTGCCATTTGATTTATCATATTCTCCTTATATGATGGTCTGACAAAATTCATTTGTACAACCACTGTCACCAGTAAGTGAAGTGCAACTAGATCTTGGATTCAGGGAAGATGGGACCCGTACAGATTTGACAAGTTTCAGTTTAATAGGACTGGAATTATTGTCCTTGCAAGTAGATTTGCTAATGGCAGAGATGGGAAGCTGAGCAACGACTCAGAAAACAGAAAGCAGAACTGGGATTGGAAGGCAGAAAATTAATGAGGTTGAAAATCGCAGAAAACAAGAGGATAGAAAATAGACAATAAAACTGGCTGTACTTACGGACATATTATCTAAATTCCATGCATTTGGGTGTAAGCCAGATAACTTGAGGGTACACAAAATTGCAGATCTTCAATAGGTTTAGTTTAATTTATTTATTATTGTCACATGTGCTGAGGTACAGTGAAAAGCTTTTTAGTTCCATGCTAATCAATCAGTGAATACATGATTACAATCAAACCATCCACATTGTACAGATGCAGGATGAAGGGAATAATGTTTAGTGCACAATAAAGTCCAGCAAAGTCTGATTAAGTATAGTCGAGGGTCTCCAATGAGGTAGATGGTAGGTCAGGGCCGTTCTCAACTTGTCGATAAGATGGTTCAGTTGCTGATAGCAACTGTGAAGAAACTGTCCCTGAATGTGGAGGTATGGATTTTTACACTTCTGTACCTCTTGCCTGGTGGGAGAGGGGAGAAGGACTGGAAACTGAATGTTTCTGATAAGATTTCCAGATGAGATGTGGGTGTAGGGAGAGGGAGCATGAATAAATGAAAATGGCAGGGGTAGTAATATATACTTTAGAAATCACCAATTGACATTGCTAAAATTGCTAAATTTTAGACTCTGACTATGGTAGGAATATTAAATGATTTCAATTACTGATATTAGCTATTAGCTAAGTAATAAAAGGTACATAAGACATGGAATGATTAACAAAAAAATAGCTTTACAAAAAAAATGTGGCAAGAGAAAGTGGAAAGGGTATGGAATTGGGAAGGGAGGGTTTAGGAATTAGTTTCAGGGAATGAAGTCAAATAGGGTAATCAGTGGAAGACATTTTTATGAGATTATTAGTCAGATTTGGCATTGTTATGGGATAAGAGTTAAAGTTTTACGCTAGGATATGGCAAATTTAAACTGATTGAGCAATAGTGCATTGGAAATAGATACTTGAAGGTAAATCAGTCTTCGCACTTTAGGAAATCCATGAGATTTTGTGTAATCACGAAAAAGCATATCTGCTAACTCCAGGATGACAAGTGCTTAGAGGACAAGACAACGGAAGGAAGAAGTTTATGGCATAGAGTTAATACAGGAGAAAAACTGGAAAAGTACAGAAAGCAGGGGAGTACAATTAAAAAGGATAAATAAGGAAGTAAAGAGGATATGAAAAAAATACTGCTAGATAAAAACATATTTAGATTTTTAAGTACAAAGCCCAAGAGGATAATATGCTTTGCCCTATACTACCCCCCCCCCCCCCCCCCCAACTATCAACAATTATTGAAATCTAACCTAAGGGACTATATAAATCTTCATTTGGAAAAGCAGATTATTCAAGGAAGATCTGACGTGGTTTTAATTCTTGTTGGCAAGATGTTTTTAATGAGGGATTGTTTACTTAGATTTTAGCAGGTTTTTGACTCGGGTTCTATGTGGCAAGCTGATCAAAAAAAGCCCATGAGATCCAAGCAAGAATGTAAAATTGGATACAAAATTGCCTCAGTTGCAGGAAGAAAGGGGTAACAGTTGATGTTTTTGTAGCTAAAAGGCTATTACTTGTGGGGCTTCATGGGATTCAGCCGAGCTCTTTACTTTTTGCTATATTAATTATTAAGACGCAAATACTGAGTGCATGGTCAAAGGTTTGCTGATGATACAAAAGTTGGCCAGTGATGATTTTGTATGACTGCAGGGAAATACGGATACCATGATCAGTCAGGCAACAAAATGGCAAATGTAAGTAAGAGGTTAATCAATTAGGAAAGGTGCATCAGACAATATATGTATATATATATATATATTTATATTGTGGCGGCTCCCAAGGGTCAGGCCATTCTATTATGGAACGTTTCGGCACGGGAATGGACTAGTCCGAGGGCGGCCCTTAGCTACAGGGATAAAGAGCAGGCGTTTAGGCGCGATTGTCCTTTTGCAGACTCGACTGGACAAGAGGGCCTAGGCGATCGGCGGCCATCAAGCCTCCTTAATGTGATGGTCGCGCTCCTGGATGGGCACATGCCGTGCCTCATGTTTGAGTATAGTTACCTGCAGTTGCTGCCGGCCGACACCCGACACTCGGGCCCTCGGGAGGCGCACTGACGCCCCAGAGGCCTGTGCGATCGCCCCCCCGCGGCCGTGGCGGGTACTGCACCTGCAGTCCCGCACCAGCAGGCTCCAAGCGCCACCGGCAGGAGGCACTGGTGCTATTACCACCAGCGCTGAGGTGCTGTGGCACGACAATGCCGGGGCCGGCTGCCAAAAGTCCCCTCTTCGCTTGAGTTTGGCGCTCCGGGGGTCGCTTCCTCGTGGATACCGAGGCGGAGCTGAGTGTGTTGCCCCCTTCGCTGGCGGACATTTGTTCTGGTAAGCGGGAGCCGCGGCGAATGGCAGCCCCATCTGTACGTATGAGGTTTGCACGGTCCCGATCGTTTTTGGCTCCTGTCATTTCTCATGGCAGTTTACCATCGCTGATGTCTCCCAGCCGTTGCTCGGTGCCGACTTCCTCCGGGCTCACTCCCTCCTGGCGGACATCAAGCGGCAGCTCTTGGTCCACGCCGCCACGATGGAGCCAATCGCGCTGAGTCTGGATGAGCCGATTGCACGCCGCATGTCGTCCGTGGATTCGTTTTGCTCGGGTCTTGGCTGCGTTCCCGGACATCCTGAAGCCACAGTTCCGGTCAACGACCCCCAAGCACGGGGTGGTGCATTTCATATCAACTACCTGCCCACCCCTCCACGCACGAGCACGCCGACTACCGCCTGATAAGCTACGTCTGGCACGGCAGGAGTTCCGCATGATGTAGTCCTTGGGGATCGTCCGCCCTTCGAACAGCCCATGGGCGTCCCCACTTCACATGGTCCCCAAGGCAAGTGGGGGCTGGCGACCTTGCGGGGATTATCGGCGGTTGAATGTCGCTACTGCCGCAGACCGATAACCCGTGCCCCACATCCAGGACTTCAACGGCCATTTGGCTGGGGCTACGATCATCTCAAAAGCGGATTTGGTACGGGGCTATAACCAGATCCCGGTCCACCCGGAGGATGTGCCCAAGACGGCAATCATTACGCTATTTGGATTGTATGAGTTTGTGGGCATTTCAACGGTTAATGGACGAGGTGTGTCGCGGTCTCGAGTTCGTCTGCCTCGACAACATCTTGGTGGACAGCCGCTCGCTGCAGGAGCACTGTGCCCACCTCTGGCAGCTGTCAGCGGCTCAGAGAACAAGGTTTATCTGTGAACCTCGCGAAGTGCCGGTTTGGGGTGACCACCATCGAATTCCTCGGTCACCGCGTAACTTCACAAGGCGCGGTCCCCCTGCCGGACAGGGTCGATAACATCTGCCAGTTTTCCAGTCCATACTCTGTGCGCGTCCTGCAGTTCGTTGACAAGGTGGCCTTTTATCACCGTTTTGTGCCATCCGTGGCCCACATCACGTGGCCGCTGTATCATCTTCTGGCGGGTAGGCATAAAGACGTCGAGTGGACCGACAAGGCGGCGGCGGCATTTGACGGTGTGAAGGAGGCCCTTGCTTGGGCTGCGCTGCTGGTTCACCCGCGGGAAGATGCCCCGACCGCCCTTACAGTGGACGCCTCGAAGTCGGCGGTTGGTGCCGTGCTGGAACAACTGACGGACGGGGGTTAGCGGTCCCTGGCCTTCTTCAGCCGGCACCTCAACAACGCCCAGAGGAAGTACAGCACATTCGACCAGGAGCTCCTGGCTATGTACCTGGTGGTGCGCCACTTCCTGGAGGGCCGCCCATTCACCGCTTACACGTGCCACAAGCCGTTCACTTTCGTCCTGGCATAGGTTTCCGACCCCTGGTTCCCACGGCAGCAGCGGCAGTTGGCGTACATCTCGGAGTACACCACCTCCATGCGCTTCATCGAGGGGAAGGAGCGTTGTGTGGCCGATGCGTTGTCCTGCCCTGCTGTTTTCGAGGTAGCACCCGGCATTGACTACTCTGCCCTGGCGGAGGCTTAGCTCACAGACGGTGAGATGCCCGCCTACCGGACTGCCATCTCCGGCCTTCGCCTTGAGGATGTCCATCTCCGGCCTTCGCATTGAGGATGTCCATCTCTGGCCTTCGCCTTGCGGATGTTCCTCTCGGCCCTGGATACATTGTGATATGTCGTCCGGTCAGCCGCTCCCTATCGTCGCTGCTGCCTGGCGCCGGAGTGTTTTCGACCTGATCCACGGGCTGGCTCACCCATCCATCCGGGCGACGACGGCACTTGTGGTTGCTCGGTTCATGTGGCACGGTCTGCGCAAGCAGGTTGGCCACTGGGCTTGCACCTGCATCCAGCACCACGTCCGCGAGCCCCTCCAGGAGTTCGGTCTACCACACAGCGGTTTGACCACCTCCACGTTGACATTGTGGGGCCTCTCCCGCCATACCGGGGCATCACCCACCTCCTCATGATGGTGAACCTCTCACGCAGTGGCCGGAGGCCATACCCCTGACCGATACTTGCCGGTGGACATCTCCTTGGAGGCCACAGTTCACCTCTGAGCTGTAGTCAGCCATGGCTTACCTGGTGGGTGTGCGGCTGCACCATACCACGACCTATCACCCACAGGCGAACGGCCTGGTGGAGTTTCCACCGGCAGCTCAAGACAGAACTGAAGGCACGACTCTCCGGCCCGGACTGGATGGAAGAACAGCCGAGGGTCTTGCTGGGCATCCGAACTGCGCCTAAGGAGGACTTGGCCTCATCTTCAGCGGAGCACGTTTACGGGTCGCCACTCACGGTGCCTGGGGAGTTCGTGGCGTCGGGGCAGCAGGGACCACCATCATCCACCCTATAGCGCCTTCGCGAGCAAGTTGGCAGGCTCGCGCCCGTGCCGATGTCCCGCCATGGGACATTCCGCACGCACGTGCCAAAGGCCCTCCGGGACTGCCCCAATGTTTTCCTGCGCCGTGATATCCAGCCCTATGAAGGCCCGTTCCAGATGCTGGAGCACGGACATGGGGGGCTGGCCAGAGGCTGTGTCGATCGACCGGTTAAAGCCGGCACATCTGGACATTGACCAGCCGGTGGTTTGCCCAGCCTCAGCCGTGAGGTCTCCCCCCCCCCCCCCTCATGGCTCCCTCCACCTGTCCCTCCGCCGGCCCCTCTGTCGGCCGACTTCCCTACGCGGTCCGGTCGGGTTATATGCCCACTGGTGTATTTCGTGCCTCCTGTTCTGGGGGGGGGGGGGGGTCCTGTAGTGGCTCCACTAGTTGGGTCATTCAACTATCGAACCCCTCAGCACGGGAATAGACTAGTCCGGGAGCGGCCCTTAGCTGCAAGGATAAAGGGCAGGGGTTTAGGCGCGATTGTCCTCTTGCAGACCTGACTGAAGAGAACTAATAATTCCTCCCGAAATACCCGCCTTCATTTCGGGTTTATCACCGCGCCACAATGGGTATATATATATATCTATATATATCTATATATATCTATATATATATTGTGGCGCGGCGATAAGGCCGAAATGAAGGCGGGTATTTCGGGAGGAATATATATATATATATATCATGATCATCATCATAATCACATATATCAAAAAAGCACATCAGCGCCTCTACTTCCTGAGAAGATTACGGAGAGTCGGATTGTCAAGGAAGACTCTCTCTAACTTCTACAGGTGCACAGTCGAGAGCATGCTGACCGGTTGCATCGTGGCTTGGTTCGGCAATTTGAGCGCCCTGGAAAGGAAAAGACTACAAAAAGTAGTAAACACTGCCCAGTCCATCATCGGCTCTGACCTTCCTTCCATCGAGGGGATTTATCGCAGTCGCTGCCTCAAAAAGGCTGGCAGTATCATCAAAGACCCACACCATCCTGGCCACACACTCATCTCCCTGCTACCTTCAGGTAGAAGGTACAGGAGCCTGAAGACTGCAACAACCAGGTTCAGGAATAGTTACTTCCCCTCAGCCATCAGGCTATTAAACCTGGCTCGGACAAAACTCTGATTATTACCAACCACTTTCTGTTATTTGCACTATCAGTTTATTTATTCATGTGTGTATATATTTATATCATGGTATATGGACACATTTTATCTGTTTTGTAGTAAATGCCTACTATTTTCTGTGTGCTTAAGCAAAGCAAGAATTTCATTGTCCTATACAGAGACACATGACAATAAACTCACTTGAACTTGAACTTGAATATATTTATTAAAAATCTGGTCTTGTACGTGTGTATGTGTGTGTATATGTGGTTGTCTTTACATCTTCACAAAAACACCACGCGGTAACAATCAAATTTTTTTATATTCTGATTGACATTTTCCCCCTCGAGGCTGAGACCACCTTATCTGAACATTTTATGCTTTATTTCTCAACTTATTACTGATTATAAGTACGTTTAAAAACATCAAAAGACTTTGAATTTAAAGCGACCAGCTTTCACTGATGACATCACAAAGGCTCGGCTAGCAGTGATCAGATTTCACCCTATATCTGACAAGTTATTCGCGATTAAGGTTTTAAAAATGCCAACTTTAACAAGATTTTTACATATTCTGTTTAACATTTTTCCCCTCTAGGCAGAGATCATTTTCACTGAATATTTTATGCTTTATTTCTCGACTTATTACTGATTAAAGTTTTAAAAATTCAAAAGACTTTGAATTTAAAACTACCAGCTTCAACTGATGTCGTCACAATGGCTCGGCTAACAGTGACGACACAGGAACTTTTCACTTCACAGGAGGGGGAGAGCGAATTGCTATTGCAACACGCATGGGAAGTGCAATTGGAATTTGTTTTAAAGCCCACTGCTGAGGGAGGCAGGAGAGTTCTGGAATCTTACGTTCGGGAACTGTTTGAGTTGGAGGACCACGCCTCCCGTGGGGGCTACGGGTAGGGGATGGGTGCGTTGGGGGAGCGTTGGTCTAGTATACTATAAGTCTCATCTTGTATGTATGTATACATGTGTGTGTGTATGTCTTTCCACCTTCGTCAAAACGCCACGCGCCGGTGCAGAAATTTTCAGATTATTAATCACATTAACCCCATCAACAAAATAAACTGCTTCACTTCACATTACATGTTATATTTCACAACTTATAGCATTTAAAAAATAGCGAAAACCAACTTTTTAAACGGCAAACCTCTTTCAACCCGCTTCGAATTACGTCACCAATGAGAGGTAGGCGGCCACCAACTTCCAGTGACGTCAGGGGAAGGGCTGCATTTAAATTAACGTTCTGCTTTTTCCTACCTGGGCTTCTACCCCCCGACGCCCCGGCTGGGGTTTTACGCGGCCATCAAGGAGGGCATCGAGACCGCAGCGGTGAGGCCTCACTCTGTTCCTCGGGTCCACGCCCGCCCGCGATCTAGCTCGGGTCCATGCCCGCCCGCGGCCTCGCTCGGGTCCACGCCCGCCCGCGGCCTCGCTCGGGTCCACGCCCGCCCGCGGCCTCGCTCGGGTCCACGCCCGCCCGCGGCCTCGCTTGGGTCCTTGGGTCCACGCCCACCCGGGTCCTCGCCCGACCGCAGCCTCGCTCGGGTCCTCGGGTCCACGCCCGCCTGCAGCCTCCCTCCCTCGAACAGCGCCGTGCTCCCTCCTCACCGCCCCTCCCTCCCTCCCACCCACACACATCCCATCACAGACCAAATATGATTTGAAAGTAATACGGCCAACTCTCAATACAGTTGTAAAGGAATGCAATCCCACTTACATTACACTCCCAATTCGACCTGTGGCGAAAGACTAGATGAGTTTGAAGATAGTCACAACAAGCTGGAGTAACTCAATGAGTCAGCCCCTCTTCAGAGTTTTGAGTTGTTTTACATGGAACAGGGAGAAAATTACTCGAGGAGCTGGATATACTAAATCAGGAGGACTTTCCCTTTGCAAGAGGTGTCACAAAACTGGTGGGCACAGATTTAAAGTAGAAGAATTAGATGGGAGATAGGAAAATAGGTGTCAGAACTGAAAAGAGTGGTAGAGCTAGAAACCCTCATCACATTTAAGAAGCACTTGAATGCGTGCTGAAGCTGTGAGCTGCAGGGACCTGACCAAGTACTTAAAGGTGGAATTAGGATGGGGAGCTTTTTCAAACAGACCAAACAGCCTTCTTTTGAAAATATATTCTGATTCTGTGAAATGAAAAGTGCTGATATTTTTGCATATAATTAGGCACCATGGATCTTATCATTTATTGCACATACGCAAAGCAGACAAGGAAAGATTTTGCGATACCAGAATTTGCATGGTTTCAGTTTCTCCTTCAGATTCTTTCTTCTTCTCACAAAGAGATATTTCAGTAAAATGTTTGGTCAGCATAAATGCATTCAGCTTTTGATACTTTCTATTCCTGCATTATCATAAAAACAAATTATTTCCACTTGCTTTCAATCTGACATGCTCCTTAGAAATTAGCTGCAAGGAACTATTATTTGATGTGTTTTTTCATTGCATCAAAAGACTGAATTCGACCACATCCCAGAGGTTTTGCCAGTAGCAATATTAGAGATTTTTGAGGCATGAGGAATAAATTAAGTTAAATCAGAGATATCAAAGGAAGACACTAATTTCAATTAACAGCAACATTATCCACAAAATCATTTTTATTACATATTTCACTTCTGGGGAAACTAATTTTGTAGCAGAGTTCTAATGTTTACATCAAAGGTACAGTGAATGCAGACAAAGATTTATTTTTGATCTGTCAATAGTTTTTCAAAAGTTGAGGTCCAGTTCTTCTAGTTTGCATTTGGCTTTAATATAGCAATGAAGAAGGCAGAGGACAGACAGGTTGTTAAGTGGATCAGAATGGCATGCAACCAGCTCATGATGGACACAGTGGACAAAGTGTGGGTGCTCACCAAAGCGTTCTCCAGTTTACATTTGGTCTCACCAGTATAAAGGAGGCCACAACACGAGCAGCAAAAACAATAGACAAGATTGGAGGAGGTGCATGCACATTTCTGCTGCACTAAGGAAGGTTGTTTAGGTTGCTTGATGGTTGCAAGGGAGGAGGTATTGCATTATCTATGTTTGCAGGAGAGTGCAAGAAGGCAGATATATGGGTGGTGAAGGAATGTGAATCAGGGAGTCATGGAGAGAGTGGTCCCTGCAGAAAGCAGTGAGCGAGAAAGTGGGCAGGGGAAGCTGTGACTGGTGGTGGTATCATGTGGCAGTCGGTAGAAATGACAAAGAATGATGTGCTGAATGCAGAGGTAGGTAGGATTAAAGGCAAGGACAAGGAAAACTCTCAGTTCTATCTGGGGCATCGGGGTCAGGGCAGAAATGCGGAAAATTGAACAGTTGTGAGGGCTCCATCAACAACAGTTGAAGGGAAATCACTTTTTTAGGGAAAACATGAGATGTTTCAGATGTCCTGCAATGGAAAGTCTCATCTTGTGAACAGGTGTGGACACACTGAGAGAAAGGGAAGGCATCCTTACAAGGAATGGGAGGTTTATATCTAGGTGCTGTAAGAGTCAATCTATTTATACTAAATATTAGTGGATAGCTGGTCTCCCGAGATGAAGACAGATCCAGAAAGGGGAAAGAGGTGTCAGAAACAGTCCAAAGGAATTTGAGGGCATAGTGGAAGTAGTAGCATAGTTGATCAAAATGATAAATTCCACACAGGTTAAGTGCATTAAATGTATCTATTTGGACTTGGAATAAGAAATTGGAATCAGAGCAAGTCAAAGTGGACAAGACTGGTCAGACAGTGCAGCATCATTGCCTACCAAAGGAAATCCACATTCTTATCTTCCCAACTGATGGGATATGGAAATAGTTAAATGGCTGTGAATTAAACTATATGAAACAAGAGCATTGAATGTGATATTCCCTAGTTGAAATGATCAATTCATGAATAAATAACAAATGTTAAAGTTGTAACAAATTATTCATATTCAAACTCCTCACTACAAGCAGTTCAAAACTCATTTTAAAGATTCGTTTTATTCAAATTTTAATGGCGTGTAGTTCATGCAACCATACTTTGAATTTGTGATATGACAGTAAACAGATACATTGACAACTTAAACCCATTGGCTTCTTCAACTTCCATTTTTTTAAAAATATTTGAGCACTCTTCTCTAACAAAAAATGATTTTCACAAAACAATAGCCTACAGAAAGAACGCTGATACAAATTAGTGCATTCAATTGCATTTATAAAGTTTTACAAAGTTTCTTTAACCTAACACAAGTTATGAAATATATTGATGCATAATAAATAAAATAGCAAAACATAAGCAAATCAATTGCCATGTAACGTCAATTTGAGGCATTGCAAAATCATTGTCCTGAAATGTGGAGTTTCTACAAATTTACAGTGTTACCTTAGCAGTGTCTCAGACAAATGACGATAACAATACCTGTTCATTTAAAAAAAGGAATTCTCCTCTGAGTGGCTCAATAAGTTTATCCAGTGAGTAGTTGAGCCACATGCACCAGGAAGATCTGTTTGAAATGTCAAGCTGTGATGAGCTGGTGACTAAGCTGAAGTAGCTGCAGAACCACTTTAGTGGACGATGAACCCACTTGGGTAAAGTGGGACATTACAGTTCTCATTTCTGATCGCGACCCAACAACCCAATTGGAGTTACATGTGAGGGTCTTGGGAGAGCATAGCAATATGCTTGGCTGCAATATCCCAGGTGGTTAAATAGCCAAATGACACTCACGCTCCAACAATAGCCATTTGGGGGAAGATACTGAGGGAGGGGGCGGCCGGCGCCCGTGAATCTGGATCCCAAAGAATCAGCAGCTCAGGAAAAAAAAAGGGTATAACAGAAAAATTGGTATGTATGAAATTCCTTGCTAAAGGGATAGAAACATTGTAAACATACTCTGGGAAATTAATTTGATCTAGTGATCTTCAGTGTCTTAACATTGTTATTAGGAGTTTCAAAGGGATAGTCTTCAGAAATGCTCTTGGATTATTCAAGTTTAAATATATTTAATCAGATCATTCCAATATTTTGGGTACATCAGTATCACAAAATTATAATGTTTTTACTTTAGTTATGTTGCAATGTCGAGTTGTAAAAGGTTGCTGAACATTACAAACCATTTTCACACAATTGTAACAAAGGTCTTTAACATTTCTGCCAAAATTGTGAATTTAATCAAAAAAAATCTATACAGTAGAAATTCCAAACTGTAAACAAAGTTTACAAACACTGACAAAGAAAATGGCGGTTCATAAACCAACCAGGTACTTCATATACCACTGGCCCATTAAGGACATGTGCTATTGAATGGTACACCCCTTTCAGGCTGTCATGCAGAATTTCAACAGTATCCATAATGCAAATACGCAAAGAGGAAATCCACAATTCAAACATAATATTGAATGATGACTGGTGAAAGCAAACTGCTTCAATCTCTGGATAATTACAGGGTTAATGGGTAGAATCCCAGGGAAATCAATCATTAAGTATATTTTTGTATGAAAGGGCAAACATTTAGAAAAGTGTTAAAGGCTATATTTGCCTTTCCCAACTATTCAATAGATGGCTCTGCATTTTGGTTGCTGATGCACTTCTGCATAGCCTAGTCTTTTGACAAGGCACACATTAATTTAAAAAAAAAAGAAACTTAAAAAATATTTAAACTGAACCAGGATGAAAATCATTTAAGGCTGTTTAAGTGGCTGAGAGAAAAGCATGTAAACTAATTTAAAGCTGAAGACCATACTGGAACACATCCTTCAGCAGAGCAATTAAAAGACGGTTAAAGTTCAGGTTGTGTCCTGTGTATGTAAGTGACGAGGACTTCATCCTGTATGGGTGCAAGGTAGAAATACCTCTACACAAAGTCAGTAGCGAGATCAGTACCTAATGTCCTCTAGCACAATTATGACTGTTTTAATCGTTTGCGTGGAATACCAAAGGGTGGGCACTGGGCAGTTGCCAGTGCTCGGAAGGCCTCTGCAACTAAATGAGGGTGGGAGTGGATCATCGATTTCCAGCCTTCTGTCTCCATTACATCAGTGGCATGGCTGCAAGTGAGTAAAAGTGGTAAAACCTATCAGAAAATCAGCATCAATAATATTTGTAAATAATTAGTATACGTGTTAATACGTGGTGTTTAAAGGTTTAAGAGAATAATTATTTTATTGAGCGATTCATTTTAGATAATCAAGTTTATTGTTTAAAGAGATATTGCATATTTAACTGCTCTTTCCTCGAAGGTAAAATCAGATTTCCACTCTACTGATCCAGCTTGCTGTTGACAGGGAAGATTCTCTTCCTTTGCTTTAACGTCATTCCTTTTTACTCACCCTCCATTTTATTCCCTCACCCTTTGTTGCACCAGACTCTTGGCCATTTTGTGCACTCTTGCATTCCACCTTTTGTTTGACCTCTAAAGGTTAATCTTCCCTCTATTCTAATTGAAGCTCAACTCCTCTCATTTGCTAAATAAAAAAACATAATGAATAAACTTATGCAGTCATATTTATCCAAACTTGACTCCATTTAGGCCTTTACATTTGCTTATACCATCAGAAAATGGAATATGGCTTAAAAAGTGATGTTTTACAATATAGATTAATGTATTTTTAATAATCTGTTTTAGTTTACAAAACATATTTTCTAAGAATGTGTTTGAATTCAAGTGACATTAATCAACTATTAAATGATTCCTCTAGTTTCATTAATAACAATTTTCTGATATTATATTACAAGACATGATGTGAGATTTGAGAGAATTAACTAAAATGCTGATCACCAAGTACATAAACAATCAGAATAAGGAATGTGTGAAATAAAGGGCATTCAAAATGTTCTTCATAGCAATTCACAAAATTGTTCCTAAAACCATTTCCAATCTGAGAGATGGCAAGCCTTTCAAGTTTATTTTCGCTCTCTGGAAAGCCTTTTGTGGAATGTTTGTCTTGCCTACTTTGTAGGTGTCATTCCGTGTTAAATTATAAAAGAACAGAAAGGTCCAAAACAAAACCAGATTACTCTGCAAAAAACATAAAAGATGCCCAGTGATAACTCAAAATTTAATACTCTGTGATATTACTTACTTGTTACTCCAATTTTTCCCATCCTTACACCCTAGTTGTCGGAGAACACTGCACCTAAAATAGTAAGAGAAAGTATAAACATCAGAAATTCAAAATAAACTTTGGCAGTCCAGATATCAAGCACGGCAGAATGCAAATATACTTGCCTGTTAATGAAGTCTATTGCTTGTGCTTTCAGTTGCTCTGCACTGTGCAAATCTGCAAGAATGAGAATTTCTGCAACATTTTCAACTGAGAGGTTACTACACAAAGTTTCTTCACACATGACCTTTAGCCGATCTAGTGCATACTGTAAGGAGATAGAAACAATCTATTATTTGATAAAGTTGGTAACTGGCAACTAGAAATGCAATTTACCAACGGAAGATTTAATCTCAATCAAAATAACCATTGTTTCTGCAAGTAATTTCTCCTTTCCAAAAGAACTGAAATTAGTTCTTATTTTAAAACATGAAAAAGGAAATTTCAATTGTAGATTGGAGTAGGTTGCTTGCGTGTAAAAGATGTCCAGTCAGTTTTACAAGTGTGATAGTGAGAGTTCAAGATATAGATGCTCTTGGTGGAGTGAAGGACAAGGCACGCAGGAGTAAGGAATCCTGGATAATGAGAGAAATTGAGGCACTGGGCAGGAAAAAACAGCACGGGTCAGATATATGCAACCTGGATCAAAAGCATTTCTGGATTTACTGAAGATTGAGGAGCTCTGTGGTGCTTTACATTATGCAAACATGTGCTGAGGCAACAACAGTTGCTGCCATTCAACAAATATTTTTTGTGATGTTTATTAGCACATATCACTTAGTATTCCTTTCCAGATACCCTGTCATTACTTACTTTGTCTGCAGCTGCCAACAGGTTGTCAGCCATTTTATCGAGGTTTGGTGCCTTTCCTGTGTAGATAAATCTCATCATTTCCTTAAAAACTTCTGGATCTACATCTTTAATTTCTACTCTATTCTGTTGGGAAAAGTTGAAGAGAAAAAGAAAATCCAATAAAAATTAGTGTAAATAAGCAGAGTTCTAGATGACCTCTAATATTCTAGCAATTTACCAACTGCAAGCCAATGCAATTTGTTTTGGTAATTTAATTATATTTATGAAATAATACTGTTAAAAATAACAAAGACAAACTACTCATGTAAGTCACAGTAAGGCCAAAATAACTAAAATTGACCGTGTAACCGGTTTACTACCAATAATTTGTTTTAACTTGAAACAAAGTGCAGAACAATCTTACCTTCTTGCTTTCTTCCATTTCATGTTCAAACATTGCATTAAAAACAGGAGAACGAGCTGTCAAATAGGAAAGAAAGGGCTATATAAAAATCCGTTTTTTTTAATGCTAATGAGATGCATGTAACTAAATCCAAGCTGACATACCTGCTAAAATTGATTTGTGAGCTTTAAATTCTTGACCTCCTACATAAAGGGAGCAATCTGTGAATCTAGAACTTTCCAATAGATTTCCCAAATCATCTGCCAGTCGACATTCTGGAACCTTTAACGTATTCATATTTGATTGGCCGGATATATTCACAGAGTCTTGTACTACACTCACCTAAACCAGAGCAGAAATAGAAAAAACAAATTTCAAAACCAATAAACATTAAGAGATCTAACAAACTGCATTATATACTTCATCTGAAATAAATATATAGCATACTAAACAACTACTTATTTGTCAATCACAATATGTTTAGTTTAACAACACCCTCAAATTTCTTATAATCGAAGAATGAAGGATTCTTGTTGCAAGGATAGGTTGAGGGCAAGGGGTTGTTTTGTTTAAGAGGAGTAGGAGGAAGAGGGGAAATGGGATGAAGTAAAATGATGAGGAGTCTGAAATTGGCTTGTGGGAGGCTTCTCTCTTTGGTGAAGGATCAAGGACCAGATGTCACTGGTGTGAATTAAAGGAGATTAAGGGTGACACAGGAAAAAGCAACTTTAGAAAATTGCGCCGTATAACGGATTCTGAAATGCACAGTCTGCAGATGTGATGGCGACAGGTTCTACTGTGGCCTTCAATTGGGAATTGAACAAATACATAGCAACTGAAAAATTGCCAGGTTGCAAGGTGATGGGCAGGGGGTTGATAGTGGGTGTAATTACTTAGTCACTCTGGTAGAGGGCTGGGAGGGATATGTTGGGCTTAATAGCCTTCTTTCGTAGAAGGTAACCATTCTACGAAGGTTTATATTAATGACAGCTTCGGCACAAGAGTTTCCACAACGTTAATTTTTTACTTTTGAAGTAGGATGAGAATACATTAACTGTCATCATTAACAATAATGTGCTTCCCTTGAGCCTGTTTACTAGCTGACTGGTTTTGTGTCCACCGTCATACTGTTTGACAAGTTTCTGAACATGTGACTGATTCTGAGTTAAAAAGAATGCAGGAAGATTTTAAAGGATTTATAGAACAAATACTCAAAAGCTTGTAATTGCATAGAAATGTATATATCATGATCTTTAAAGCAGTCACAATTACTTCAACATTATGGAGCACAATACATTCAGAAATGTGGATTATAAAAATTCAAATTGCATACATGATTCCGGAACTACGCCAAAACGGTACACGATAGCGCTAATATTTTGCACCACCTTGCTCACAATTGTCCTGTGGTGGTTTGTGTCAAGTTTGTTCAGATTGATGTTATATTTTACAAGTTGTTAACACTTTTAGCTTGACAAAATCCCACTTTGAGAAGGATTTCTTCAAATCTGCACTGGCAGTTCCCAGCTATGACGTCAGAATGGGATTGTAGCCCAACCCGCTACATTGTTGCTATCCCAGGACACTGAGTCATGCCAGCAAATGTCCTTCAGGGGAAGAATCTGCCAGCCTAACTCAGCACATATGTGATCGCAAAGCCTTTTTATTTGCTCTATAAATTGAAAGTTTAATTACTAGATTTGGATAACAAAAGGCCTTGTCGGTGGCACCTACATCACATTAAAGAATAAAAAAATGTTAGTGCAATTGCATTTTTTTTAAAGTTTAAAATGAGGGCGAAAAAAATGAGCCAACCTGCACAGATGGGGGCAATGGGTGAGTGGGTTGCGTTGGGGGAACGGGTCGGTGGTGGAGACTTGCGTTGGGGAACGGGTTGTGTCGGGGGACCAGGCTTCCGTGGGGACTCGCGGTGGGGCCTCACGGTGGTGGTGGGGTCTTGCCGAATATTAAAATCTGCGGAGAAATCTTTCCGTTTTTTCCTGTCTCATGTCTGGTGGGGGAGGAGGTGGAATAGAGAGAGAGGAAGGGGGAGTGGGGGAGGTAGGGAGTGGGGAATAGAGGGAGAGGAGGGCAGTGGGGGAGATAGGGATAGGAGGGGGGTGGGGAGAGGAGTTATGGAGGGAGGGACTGAGGGTAGGGGAAAGGAGAAGGAGGGAGAGGTGATGGAGGGATTGGGGGAGGAGAGGGAAAAGATCCTGCGGAGGTGAGGAGGGTGGGTGGGGGGGGGGGTAGAGGGAGGAGGGAGGGTGGGGGATTGAGGGAGCAGGGAGGGAGGGGGAAAAGTGGGAGAGGTGAGGAGGGAGAGTGGGGAGGAGGGGGAATAGAGGGAGAGGAAGGGGAAGTGGGGAATAGAGGGCGAGGAGAGCAGTGGGGGAGGTCAGGAGGGATAGTGGGGGGGAATGGGGAGGTGAGTGGGGGATAGAGGGATAGGAGGGAGGTAGGAAAGGGAGATGAGTTATGGAGGGCAGGGGAAAGGAGAGGGAGGGATTGGGGAGTGGAGGAGAAGAGAAAGACAAGGAAGGATGAAGAGGAGGGGGAAGGAGTGTGGGGGGATGAGGGTAAATGAGCCACACTTGCGCAGTTAGGAGCTATGGGTAAGTGGTGGAATATTACGGTGGGGGGTCTGCACTTAGTCTAGTATATAGGGAGGGTGAAGAGGAAGGGGTGAGAGTGTTGGGGGATGAGGGGAAATGAGCCGCACCTGCGTAGTTGGGGGCTGTGGGTGAGTGATGGAATATTGCATTTGGGGACCAGCCCTCCCCTGTGACAGGGACCCAATGGGTCCTATTTGGTCTAGTGCTAACTAAATTGGGAAGTAAAATTTTAAATAATGTATTTTAAAATTGATTTCTCGAATTGAAGCACTGATATGTAGCAAGTAAAATAGAAACATAAAAGGAGAACAAGTGAAGCCACAGAAAATAAATGCTTTGTAATGATTGAATTGAATTGAATAAATGTTATTAGCCAAGTATGTATACATACAAGGAATTTGCCTTGGTGCTTTGCTCGCAAGTTACAATACAATATACAGTAGAATAAAATCCCCCAAAACAAGAACAGAAGTTAGACAGTACTGTGATGTCACTGCACCAGCCCTGGCTAGTATAGAAGCATATTCCACCGCCTCTTGATTTCCCTGCTGCCCGCTTCGCAGTCCGCACTGTGTAGTTGAAAGCCAGCCAGTTGCAGCGCATTGTCCGGGGTCGACTCACACAGCCAGGTCTCGGTGAAGCACAGGACAGCGGCTCGAGAGAAGTCCTTGTTTGTTTGGCAAAGGAGTTGCAGTTCGTCCACTTTGTTGTTGATAGAGCGTAGATTTGCAAGGAATATACTCGGGAGCAGTATGCGTATTCCTCGTCGCCGGAGTCGGGTGAGTGCTCTAGAGCGCTTCTTATGGGTCCTCCTCTGTCTCAAGACCTTGAACACAGCCACAGCCCCGCCGACGAGTATCACCAAATAATCAAGCAAGTGAGAGAAATCCTGAACAATGTACCGAACATCTGATGCTAATGAGTACGCCTCTCATGAAAGTGATCTTTGTGGGATTTTCACAGACGACAAACGGACAAACACAAACAAAACAACAAGGAGCAGTACACCGTGGCAGCCCAGGAAGTAGGAGTTTGTAGAAAGTAGGATTACAGATATTGTAAAATAAATGCCAATATAACCACAATAATCTTTCCCCCTTGGGATCTCCATGGTACACGACTGGTTCATTTCCAGATTATTGGAAGAAAAAAAAATTGTGCTTGACCAACACATTGTTTTTCTTTCAGATGTCACACAGCTGTATAATAGATTTTCCAATGAATTACAAGTTCAGAAAGTGTGAGAGAACAGGGCACCAGTATGTTTGAAGGGAGCAAGGAAAACTGGGCCAGCTGTGCTTAAGGGGAATGCAGAAAAAAAAGAATATCACAATCACAATAATACTTTATTAGCCATACGTTCTGCAACATATGAGGAATTTCATTTGCCAAGTCAGTCATACAAATAAAAAGCAACAGAACACACAAAACACATTTTAACATAAACATCCACCACAGACTCCTCCACATTCCTCACTGTGATGGAAGGCGAAAAGAAATGTCAATCTCTTCCCTTAGCTCTCCCCGCGGTCGGGGGCCTCGAGCCCTGCGTTGACGGGACGATCTTGACTCCCGTAGCCGGCGGCGTTTTGAGCCCTCCACGTCGGTGCGATCCAGCTCCTGCTTCGGAGGGATGTTAGCTCCCCCGCACCAGGCGCTCGAACCCACGTCGGGGCTGGTCAAGCGTCTGCGTTCGTCGGAGCTCCCGACTAGCCTCTCTCGACTACGAGCTCTTGATGGTAAGTACGCAGGCTGTGGTTGGAGCGATCCCAGGCAAGGGATCGGCTCCGATATTAAGTCCGTGCCCCGCGGTGGGGCCCAAGGTCAGTCCGAGGAGGCTTCCAGCTCCATCGATGGTAGGCCGCAAAGCGACCGGAGACGCGACCCGGAAACATCGCGTCTCCGGCAAGAAACTGAAGTGTCCCCCCACCACAGCAAACATACCAGAGAACATTTACACAAACTTATAATAAAACACATTAAAAATATAAAAAAAGACAAAAAAACAAACAGACTGTTGGTGGGGCTGCCAATCATTCGGCGCCCCTGGTGGAATATGCTGGGCCAGATGCTAAACCATTAGAATTTCCAAACAATAGTATAATGAAGCAGTATTTTATTGTATAACAATTTGCTAGAAGTGATTGTGAGAACTCCCATTTATGCCTCATGAGTAATGTACTAAATGAAAAATAATACTGATCCAGTTCAAGGCTTGCATTTCTTAACAATGGTCAAGAAAATTGGCAGTGAATGATTCATCAAATAAAGCAAACATATGGCAATATTTTAGATTAAAATACATTTGTAATTTAAAACCTTCACCTACTTCACAAAACAGCGTAAGTTTATCATCTGGAAGAAGACCGTTCGCCTCATCTAGAAGAAAGTCTCTACGGATAAATTTTTTGAAACCCCAGTCCTTGCCTTGGACAAATCGATACGCCCTTTGACTTTCTATTATAAATACATTAAAAGAAGAAAGGTTAAAAAAAAAAAAGAACATTTATATAGCAATCACATTGAACAATATGCAGAATGGATATTTGATATTTCTGGTAAAACCTATTTCTTGCGTAATTAATGAAGAAGAAATGTCCTTTTTGCATCCAAATAATTTAATTTCATATTCAAGCTTTTTATGAAGTAATAGTCCTTCTGCGCTTTGTTTAATAAAACGTGTTTAATTCTTAAACAGATTACTTTAATGTCCACTCTTTGTAGTCTGTAGAATTAGCAGGATTCTAGCTGAGATTGAGAGATATGTGAGGTTCTGGAGGACTCGATGGTGGCCAATGTCATTCCATTCAAATTGAAGAGATCTTCCACGCACAAAACCATGCTGACTATCCCTAATTAAGCCCCAATCTTTCCAAATGCATATATATCATATCCATCAGAATTCACTCCAATAACTTTCCGACCACAGATGATAGGCTGTCTATATAGTTCCCAGGTTTTGGAGTCAGTCATACAGCACAAAAACTCGTGCTATGACTCTAAAAACCTGGGAACTATACACCAGTAAGCCTACCATCTGTGGTCGGAAAGTTACTGGAGAGGATTCTGAAGGATAAGATAAGATACATGTGCTTGGAAAGACAGGGTTTGAATAGGAATTGTCAACCTGCTATTGTGCGTGGGAGATCATAGCCCACGAGTTTGAATTTTTTGAAGTAACAAAAAGATTGAGGAGGGCAGGGCCACTGACGTTGCCTATATGGATTTCTGCAAGGTCTTTGATAAGATTCCAAATTATAGGCTGCTCCGGAAGATTAGATTGCATGGGGTCTGGAGAGAGATAATTAACTAGGTACAGAATTAGCTTCATGGGAGGAAACAGAGGGAGGTGATGGAAAGCCCTTTTTCAAATTGGAGGCCTCGGGAGTCAGTGCAGAGTCCATTGTTATTTGCAGTCGATATCAATGGTTTGGATGAGAATATAGACGGCATGATTAGCAAGTTTAAAGATGACACTCAAATAGGTGGTATTGTAGACAGTTAAGATAGCAAGCAAGCCAGTGCCTGGCAAATCCAGTTTAATGCAGATAAGTGTGATGTGTTGCAATTTGAGAAATGAAACTAGAGCAGGCCCTTCACAATGAAAGGTAGGCCCTTGGAGGTGTGTTGTAGAGCAGAGGGATGGTGGAGTAAAAGTAGTTAGTTCTCTGAAAGTGGTGTCACAGGAATATATAGTAGTGAATAAGGCATTTGGCATACCGATCAAATCAATTAGGGCGAAGATACCGACACAAAAAGTTGGAGTAACTCGGCGGGACAGGCAGTATCTCTGGAGAGAAAGAATGGGTGACGTTTCGGGTCGAGATCCTTCATCAATTAGGGCATTCTCTATAGAAATTAGGATATTATGTTACAGTTTTATAAGACGTTGGTGAGGTTGTATTAGGAGTATTATGTTCATTTTCAGTCATACTGCTTTTGGAAACATACCATTAAACTGGAAAGAGTGCATAGAAGATTTACAAGGATGTTGCTGAGGGCCTAAACTGGGCATGCTAAGACATTATTTCTAGGAGGTCAGAGACTGAGGGGGTGATTTTGCAGAGGCATAAAATCATGAGAGGAATAGGGTGAAGAAACAGAGGGAAAAGATTTAAAGACGAGGGGGGAAAGATTTAATAGGAAATTGAGGGGCAACATTTTCCAAACAGTATGTGGTGGGTTTATGAAACAAGCTGCCAGAGGAAGTAGTTTAGAAAGTTACACTAACAGCATTTAAAAGACGTCTGGATAGGCACATGGATAGGAAAGATTTAGAGGGATATGGGCAAAATGCGACAAATAGATACTAGCTTGGATGGGGCATCTTGGTCGCCATGGACAAGTTGGCCCGAAGGGTCAGTTTCCGTGCTGAGTCTACCACTCTTACAGCTCTCCAGAAAAGATTGTAACACTGCAATATTTATTGGTCTTAACATTAATGCTCAAAAGAAACAAACACTGCACGTCTTTGTTAACAATTCTGATCTCTTGATTTGAGGTTGGATATCGTAAGTATAAACCTCCCGCCACCGGTCTGCTTACCAACCCCTCCGTCAAACTCCTTTCACTCTGGGTGGGCGGGCCATGGTCCGTGGCAAATAATCTGGGCCTTCCGGGCGGGTTCCTGGTCTGCGGCAAGCAATCTGGGCAGGTACCCGGTCCATGGCACGGGTCCTGTGCTCGCGTGGGTTAGCCTGACTATCCAGATTGATCCTCCGACGGCAGCACGGGGGTTCTGTTGGTGTCCTGGCCGCGTCATGCCGGGTTACTCTCACTGTGTGGCTTACAGCAGCGCTGTCTTTGCCGTAAAAAATATTCACACACACTATTTCAACCTCCCTTCAAGCAAGAGGGTTCCAAAGACTAGCAGCGCTCACAAAAAATTATGTCTTCTCTGTCCTAAAAAAATGGATGTCTTCTCTGTCCTTTATTTTTTAAAAGGTAATCTCTTACAAAAAGCATCTACCTTATTGAGAACCGCTCAGGATCTTGAATGTTTCAGTCATCCCATCTCATTCTCTTAATTGCACTGAACACAAGTCTGCTCAGGAGAAGACCAGTTGCCACATGGGGTTTATAGCAAACTAAAATGCCAACCAATTCATGACGGATTTATTAATTTCTTGGGATCCTGCTATTATTGACATTTGGCGGGGGAGGGGGGGGGGTGGCGGAGAGCAGAGCTGGGGGGGGGGGGGGATGATATGAGAATGCAGAGGCTGGTGGGATTGAAGGTAAGGACCAGGGGAGCTCCTTTCCTTGTCCTGCCGGATGGGGAAAGCAAGAGTAGAACTACGGGACACATGAGGGATCCATCTATAACAACAGGTGGGAAACCACATTTGCTAAAGAATGAGGATATCTTTGATATCCCAGAATGGAAGGCCTCACCTTGGGAGCAATGCAGCAGACTTGGAGAAAATGAGAATAGGGGATAGTATATTTGCAAATTTGGTAAGGATAAGGAATGGGGGCCTAGAAATTGAGTTATCAAAGACTTGAATTATGTGCGAGGCGTCTCGGATGTCGGTCGGAAGGGACAGGACAAGGAGGAATAGTATGGAATCAAGGTATTTGGAGCGGAGTTCTGTGGGGCAGGAGTAGGCAGAAACAATGGGTCTGCCAGGGCAGTCCTAGGAAGGAGATAGAAGCAGGCCAGGACTGAAGAACTACAAGGCAGGAGGTTGTGGAGGGGATATCGCCAGAGGTGATGGAGAAAGTTAAGACTGGGAGATAGGAAATTATGTGGGTATACCTTCACAGAAGGTTTGCAGTGGTTCAAAGCAATGGAAGGTGGAAATGTTGGGGATGGGGAAGGGAAATGGATTTGTCAGGAGGCAAATCAGTCATCACAGGATCCCATGAAGGCATAGAATGTAATTGAAATCCTGGCCAATGGAGATCCATAGGATGTCAATGATGGGAGGTAGTCATTGAACATCCAGGTAAACTTTCTCTTGTTGGAGATATTCAGCACCCGCGAGTTTTGACGTGAATGCTACTTGCCTCTCATCGGTCTCTGTATGAATGTGTCTGGCTCTTGTTGCATGTAGGCATGGAGTATTTAATATGCTTTGCAGTTACAAATGGAACTGGACACTGTGATCCTATCAATCTTCCTTTACAAATGCAAAAGTTCTCCAGGGCTATCCTTTGTCCTTGCCTCAAGTGTAAGACCCAATATCTTAAGTGCTGTTTCTATGCCATCTTTCAAAACATGAACAAAGTCAAGAGATTGTGTGCGACTACAAAATTAAGATTGTGACTGCATCATCTTTCCAACCATTGATGACCTGTTTGCAGTTTTAGGATATGTGAATTGACAATAGAATAAGAGTAAAGGGCCTGTCCCACGAGCATGCAACACCATGCGGCAAGCGCGACCTAACGTGGTCGCTTGAGCCGTACGGCCTCGCGGGACCGGTCCCACTTCGATCGCCGGAGCCATATGGAGTTGTGCGGAGCTGGTCCCGACATCGCGCGGGGCTCCGAAAAACTGAGTGTTCAAAAATTCCACACGGCAACGGCCTGCCAGCTCGCAGCCGCCTTGACGCCGTCCGCACTGCCTCGACGGGTGTGCGCAGCTTTTCGACACCGTACGTCACGGCGAACTTCCCGCGGACTTCGCTCGAACTTCATGTCACTCACTCGACCTCCGCGCGGCCCCGCTTCCGGTTTAGTCGCGCTCGCCGCATGCAGGCGCATGCTGTTGGGACCAGCCCTGTACGGGGATCACTCGACCTCCGCGCGGCCCCCGCTTCCGGTTTGGTCGCGCTTGCCGCATGCAGGTCGCATGCTCGTGGGACAGGCCCTTTAAGCATTGTTCAGGAATTGGGGGGAGAAGGCAATTAATGTCGGAAGTAGGAGGATTTTGAAGTAGTGAGTTGCATATTTACTCCATGTGCAGGTTGTATATCTGAAGAATGTGTGGACTGAGGGGTAAGACATAGTCCTCTTTGATTTGGCCAATGATAGTCAACAAACTTAAATTCTGTTGCCTCTTTTGTCTATAACCTCTGCGAGGGGCAATTTAATAGTGAATAGTGTGCAATTTATTTATATGATGTGACCAACCAACGAAGTGCACATGTACGATTTGTGGGTCATGGAGTCACACAGCATGGAAACAGGCCCTTCTGCTCAACTTGCCCATGCCGATTCCCAATTGGGATTCAAAAACCTAAAAGGACTAGGAAGAGGTTTTTGTTAAAGGAGTACAAGTAGTTGAGGTCTAAATGGAAAAAGGCCAGAGGGTCAATTTTAGGGTTAGTCCATTTTCTGAGCTATGAGCAAAGTGGCATAGATTCAATAAGATCACAGAATTCAATTGAAAATTAAATCAATATAAATGCTGGAAATTTAAAATAAAATCAGAAAATCATGGAGAACGCAGTAGGTCAGGCACCAACTGTGGCAGAGCTCTGACATAGGCTCTTCAACTAAATATTTTTACTCTGCATCTCTTTCCACAGATGTTGCCTGACCTGCTGAACGTTACATCATTTTCTGAATTTAAAGCACAAGGGTTCGCTTGAGAAAAATGCATTTAAGTTCATGCAACATTGGTTCCCAGTACGCTGAAAAGTAGGAGCGATTCTGCTGGGATTGTCGTCAATTCAATTAATCTGGTACCAATGCCTTGTGAACTCAATAACTAGAGTTGTGATTAAGACTTTATCTTAGCTGATGGAAAGAAAGAAAGGGAGCTCGGGCAAAGCAAAAATCCAGAAAGTTGATAGAAAAGACAAGAGCATCATTAAGAAACTGTCAAGAAAGCAGAGGGCACACAAACTACAGAGTCCTTTTTGATTTGGCCAATAAAGACAGAATAAGAAAAATGGTAAAAAGACAACTTACCTGAAGGCACAGATGTCATAACAATATGGTCAAATTAGTGGGACAAATAGAAATAAATGGATTCATTTAATGGTTATTCATCAGACTTGGTAGTGAGGTGAGCAGAGTTTGGAATTAAATAGGCCAGAATAGTTAATATTTAAAATAATTATGTAAACTGGGAAAAAGGTAGCTCTGAAAATAAAGATGTGAGAAACAGTGCCGAGAGAAAGCTCATCTTAAATTCACGAAGTAGGAACAGCAGTCAGGAAACGCTAGCTCATTTAATTTAGTTTATTGTCACGTGTACAGAGTACAGTGAAAAGCTTTTGTTGCATGCTCACCAGTCAGCGGAAAAACAATACATGTTTACAATCGAGCAATTCACAGTGTACATGATAAGAGAATAATGTTTAATGCAAGATAAATCCAGTAAAGTCCAATCAAAGATAGTCCGAGGATCACAAATGAGATAGATTGTAGTTCAAGACTGCTTTCTAGTTGTGGTAGGATAATTCAGTTGCCTGATAACAGCTGGGAAGACACTGTGTCCCTGAATCTGGAGGCGTGCGTTTTCCCACTTCTATACCTTTTTGCCATGAATTCTCAAACATAAGTGAGAAGTAAGGCATGCTATAAATCAAGGAATTAGTTACATTTAACAATGATAATATAATGGTCATTGGGTGTTTGGTCAGAGGTTGAGCAGGCTGGGACTCTTATTCCTGGCAGCACAAGAGGATGAGAGGTGATCCTAGAGGTGTATAAAATCAAGAGAGGAATAGATCAGGCAGATGCACAGAGTCTCTTGCCCAGAGAAGGGGAATCGAGGACCAGAGGACATAGGTTTAAGGTGAAGGGGTAAAGATTTGATAGGAATCTGAGGGATAACTTTTTCCACACAAAAGGTAGTGGGTGTATGGAATGAGCTTCCAGAGGAGGTAGTTCAGACAGGGACAATAGCAACATATAGAAACAATTAGACAGTTACGTGATTAGGACAGGTTTAGAGGGATATGGGCCAAAAGCAGGAAGGTGGGACTAGTGTAGATGGAACATGTTGGTCAGTGTGGGCAAGTTGGGGCGAAGGGCCTGTTTCCACACTGTATGACTCTATAACAAATATTAGAGCAGGTTATTTTAGATTTAGTATTCTGCAATGAGGAAGAACTAACAAGTAAAGTTTCAGTTTACTTAAGAATGATCATAATACAAGATCATTTTACATTAAGGACAAACAATGTTCAGTTTCATTTGAAACTCCAATCGTAAGATGAAGATATGGGTTGGGACAAACAAATCAGCTCCACACATCATATAATTCATCATCGTTGAAAACATTAGTGACGCAGTGGTGCTGGTTTCCGACGGGCACGGTGACGGACGCACCACACATCTCTGTCCTCCATGCAGCTGGCAAGCTCCTCTTTTGTCTCTACACATGCGTATTCCATCAACGTCTTCAGCATTGTCTTGATTGGCCGTCCCAGGTCACGTCTTCCATGGGTGGGTTCCCACAGCACAACTTTGTTTGTTGGCATTTCTGGGTGGCGGTAGCAGTGACCAGCGAGCCTCATCGTTCTTGACCTGATCTTCTCGGTCATCATATAATCAATGTATGTAATGTAGTGCAGCTTAGTTTCTATGTCCTGCAGTTGTTGATAATGTACTAGCAAAAGATTGGCTCTAAATCCTGTTAACAATCCATAGATTGTTCAGAAAATTGATCAATAATCTCTCATGATTTTACTCAAGGATCCAGATGGCCCTTAAATTCAAGAGTTGTTCAAAATCTTCTACTGTTTTCACTGAGGAACAGAAAATGACTAAACCAAGTAATTGGGACCGAATGATATTTAAGCGTATTTGTTGATTGGAAAATAAATGATGAACCAGGCAAAAAAATGCGCTTAAAGCAAATAATTTAACAAAATAGGAACATGTAGAGAACAACCTTAAGAGGTCTGGTAACTTCCAATGCTGCATCCCTGATAAGTTGGCGAGCCACTGTCCTACAGGCAATCACTAACAAACAAAATTAGGTGTGCTTAATTATACACAGACATTGTATTTCTAATGAGATAATGCTTATGACTTGATCTAAAGAAATCAAATCAGGAATATGACATCAAAATATTAGGAAGCAGCACTGGCAAACTCCAGTGAGAAGAAATGAACTACAAAATAAAGCCAATTGGCAATAATACAAGCGCATCCTAAAATGAAAAGCAAGGTTGAGCCAATGAAGAGACAAAGTTGAGCCACTTTGGATGGCTATAAAATTAGGATAGTAAAGGGATTGTAGAACAAATAAAAGGAAGGCTTACTGCCCCCAAAAGATTTTCCATGACCAGCTGAGAGATTTGGATCAAATTTAATTCCCTATCGAATAGATTTCCCGGGATTCCCAGAAATCAACACACAAGCATCTGCTAACACTGAGAGAAGTGCTGAAAAGTGCACACTTATTGGATAAGATTCAGAAGCAAACAGATCATTTGCAGTGGTTAATATTCATTAGGCCTTTCAAACTTTATTCTTAGATTAGATAGGGAGCCATGACCTAATACATGTTTGAAAACCCATGTGAACAATAACAAGTTTTATGTGAACTGACATTTGTTTCATACCCGCCTAAATATGAAAGCTGACTAAGCTTAGTCTTTAAATGCTTGAAGCACATGAAAGACTGGGTAAACCATTATGCTAATCTTTTGCACTTAATTCGCTTTATGTACCTTCATATAAGCCTTAGGTTTTATGTACCATGCCAACATTTATTTGTCAACTAGATCATTAAAATTGAGCCATCTAATCATTGTCTCAATGATAGCTTGAGAGGCATCAGAGCCTTATATAATGCAAGTTCTTCCATAAAAATAGATCATGGAAGAGAGTCTGACAACGTAACGAGGAGAGGTTTTTAAAAAACAATTACACCTCTGATTGTTTTGAAACGTTATTCCACTTACTGCAGTTAGCTTAAGAGTTATCTTTAAGCATTCAGAAAATTGCACTGAGCTCAGAAGGCATAGCAATTCAGAAACAGATGATTAACAATGTGTTCCCACAAACTTATCATGAATAATTTGTGAATTACACAGAAAATAGAGAAGCAGAGCACAAGAACAGGTCCTCTGGCCCACTATGTCTGTGCCGAACATGATTGTTGAATAGCATATGTCAAATTGTTTGCGATTAATTGACATATATTTATCAATTTATTTTTATATATTTTGATATATTTATCTGCATAAGTTAAATGTAAACAACAAAAGTGAAACAACAGGAATGGGATAAGTAATAAAGCCAACTGTTGATGTTCAAGATTAAATGTCAATCAGAATCCTGGCAAAAATGTTCTACTTCAAATAATGAAGTGATCTTCTGTAGCCACCGCTGAGGACAGATGAGACTACAGCTGCTACTCGACCTACGATGGGGTTACGTTCCGATAAACCCAACATAAATCAAAAATATCGTAAGTCGAAAATGCATGTAATATAATTTGATCACGTGACGGGAAGTGAGCTGCGGCTCGCTGCCGTTGCCCAGCGTTTGCACCATCAAAGTCGAAATATGTCGAAGCATTGTAAATCGGGGAGCATCTGTACAGGGGTGCTCAGGAATTAAATATAGCTCATTCCACAGCGCAGCACTCTGCTCTAACATTGCAATTTCTGATTCTTCGATAAAGGATTTGAGCCCGTGACCTTCTGAAATGAAAGATATTGAATGTCCAAGCCTGTGGAAGTATAAACCCCAATATACACATTGTTATTCCAATCAAAACATGCCAATAAATAAATAAACATTATTAGATACTCAGCAAATTACATTTTCAAACTATGCAGCAAGAACAGCCACTGGTCTTCCAGTAAATATCAATGTAACATATGTGCAGGCACTTACCCATAGCTTTTGTTTCCTCTCTTTTTGCATTCAATAAAGAAAATTTAAACTTTGCTCGAACTTCACTTTTTGGGCAACTAACTAAAAGCAAATATAAGGAAAGGTAGTCTTTGCTTTCTTCATCTAAACCTTTTGGATTTACTCTGAGGCACCTGTAACATATGCATTAAACAAAAAGTTAAAAGAAGATTTAAATATTTTCCCTGTTCAGCATATCACAATTTTTTCTTATTCTCCAAGAATTATTTAACACTATAAGGCATAGAAAGAGAAAGTTGTCATCCGCGAGTGAAGGGTTAACAAACTAACAGACAATTTAACATTTCTGCTGTTAAGAACTTCTAATAAAGCGTTTCTTTCATTGCCATAAATCAAGATTTATTTTGATCGTAGTCACAATAGTGGTTTGTTCATCAAAAAGACTACTTTGAATCATCGGCTGTGATGGTTTATCTTTATGGAGCTAATTCATTCTATCATTTCCAAAGATAGATCCATTACTTTGACAACTTATTTGAATAGTATCTTTAACACAATAAAATGTCCCAAGGCACTGCACAGGAATGTAGTGATTTTAAATTAAATGCTGTGGCGGCACCCGATGGTTCGGCCACTTGCTATGCGAACCCTCGGCAGTCGGGGGTAGGGTCACGTGACTGGGCAATGGCGGGGGGAAGTTGTCATGGGGTATAGGGGTATGTCCTGGTATATATAACGAACCCCGGGTCAACCTTCTCTCGCTCTTCCTCTTCTTGTGAGTGTCCTGTCACCTCAGCGGGAGCTCAGCTCGAGCCCACGAGGTAACAGCCTCGCAGCAGCAACAATGACTTTTGTGTGAGAGGACTAAACATGCATATATATCTAACCTATAATGCTTGAATAAAGAAACCGTTTATTCACAACATTTGGTGCCTCTATATTGGTGACCCCGACGTTCCAAAACGGATATTTTGGATTTCCCGACGCATGCAACCAACCACCCACCTCTACCGTGGTGACCTGATGTCTGTAGCCGGCATCCCAGCTCAACAGTGATTACCGCTCTGCGCGGCACCCGGACGCTGCCTTGGGGCCCGCCGCCGCGATCGGCTCGCTCGCTTCCTGCCAGTAACGTGCCTTTGGGCCCCGCCGCCGCGATCGGCCGCTCACTTCCCACCTGTGCCTGGTCTCGCCGATCATAGGCCGTTCGGGTCGATGGGTGCGATCCCGGCCTTGATTGATGGCTGCCGGCCCTCCCTCCCTTCCGATCCAGAAGGCTAACCTGGGGCAGATGTCCGCATGCTCCTCGCAGTTTCCGAAGATCCCCGGCTGCTGGCGGCCTGTCCGGTCGAGCTGTGGTCAGCCCAGCAGCGGGGTGGAGCCTCGGTTGGTCGTGAGTCGGCGGTTCCGCGACAGATTCCTCAGCCGCTACCAGTCTCCGCCGAGGGCGTGGCAGTGCACCCGGTCTCAGACGACACCGGCGGCGGTGAGTAGAGTTCCTACCTACCCGTCGATGCCGGCCGCCCTGCACGTATCCAGGAATCGCCACGGTTGGCCGCCAGTAAAGGCCGCCTCAGTCGGCTGCCGAAATGGCCGCCGTGGCGGGCCGGAGGCGACGCTCATCCTGCTCTGACCGACGTCAACAGCGCCACCTTCCGGCCGGATGCCGTCTCTGCAGCCTCACCACCGTCAACAGCGCCACCTCAGCTCAGATAGTGTCTCTGCAGCCTGACCGCTGTCAACAGCGCTACCTCAGGTCAGATGGCATCACTACAGCCTCCAGTTTCAAGCACAGCTTCTTCTTATCATACATTGGACAATTCAAACTTTGGTTTCCTGTCCTACCCTGCTTGATTCAAACCATTGAACTTTCGGTATTCGACCACTTTGGACTATGCTGTATGTTTGCTAACTGCAGGGTTTTTTTCCCATTTTACACGATAATGACCTAGCTTAATATTGCTATTAGTTTCTTGTTATTTCTTTGTTGTTGTATTTGCATTGTTGCCGACGTCTCCCAGCCGTCGCTGGGCGGGCGCCGTTTTTCTCAGGACATGATTCACTGCTGGTCGACGTGACGGGCCTGCACCTCGTCCATCCTGCGGCTTTTGATTTGGTCTCCTTGCCCCCCTCGGCATACGGCTGGGATGGCCCACAGCCCGAGGGCCCCACCGTCCCGACCAACGGCCGCGGTGCCCCCGACCCACAGCAGGAGCCACCCTCCACCATGCTTGCGCACCTTCCGGTAGAAGGTGAACATGCTCCATCCCTTTTCGACGTATGCCCCCATTATCTGCCTGTGTGTTTACGTGTTCAGGCTGCTGCGCTTTGTCGGCCTACTCATTTTCCTGCCTCCGGTTCTGGGGGGGGGGGGGGGGGGGGGAGGAGGTCCTGTGGCGGCCCCCGGGGGTTAGGCCCCTTGCTATGCGAACCCCCGGCGGTCGGGGGTAGGGTCACGTGACTGGGCAATGGCGGGGAGGAGTTGTCACGGGGTATAGGGTTGTGTCCTGGTATATATAACGAACCCCTGGTCAACCTTCTCTCGCTCTTCCTCTTCTCTCTTCGCGTGAGTGTCAAGCCACCTCAGCGGGAGCTCAGTTCGAACCCACGAGGCAACAGTCTCGCAGCAGCAACAATGACTTGTGTGAGACTAAACGTGCATATCTAACCTATAATGCCTGAATAAAGAAACCGTTTATTCACGATGTTTGGTGCCTCTACAATGCTACACCAGTCACTGAGACACAAACCGCAACATTCAAATGTTTAGAAAAATAATTTTTAAATTATCCAAAATATTGGAAAGGTTTGAGAGATTTGCAGTTCTGACCTTTGAATCATTAACTAATGACAAGGCCTGCTGCGGTGAGGTTGTTAAAATCAGTAATGTGGAATTCTCAAGAAACTAGAGAGCAGATATCTTAAATGTCATAGAGTAAAGACTGTAGTGATATAGAGGGCAGAGGAAAGAAGAGATCTAAAAACAATGATAATTTAAAAAAAACGCTCAATGTTTAGTTGAAACCTATTGGAGGTTTGCATGCCCGGAGATAATGGGTAACCAGGGTTTAATTAATTAGGGTACCAGTAAAGTTTTAGAATACCTAAAATACAGCAAGGATACAAATGCAGCAGCCAGTTTACCACCCAGTGTGCTGCAATGAAATTGAATTTCAGTGTTCAGTTGTTTGTACTTATGACAATTAAACATTCTTGAATGGTGCTAACGTATTGATAAGAATTTCAGCAATAAATCAGCTGAATTATGCACCATTACATAAAAGCAAACAGCCTGAGTGATGATGTGGCAAGTCCTATTTAACTCATCTGAGAGTTAAGTCTCAGGCAACTCCAAGCAGGCGAAATTGGTGGCTGGCAAAGGGAATTTATTGCGGGAACCAAATCATGTCCTTGGTCAATAGACAATAGGTGCAGGAGTAGGCCATTCGGCCCTTTGAGCCAGCACCCCCATTCAACGTGATCATGGCTGACAAAATGGTGCAAAAAATCAAATCTCGCACCATACAGTTGATTTATTAACACATCATTATTAGTTTGAAAACTATTTCCACTACATTTTGTCAGAAAAAGTCCTAAATTAATAAAACTATTGAGATAAAATTACAGCTAGCTGCCTCCCATCAATTCTGCTAATTTCTTTCCACCAATTCAACACAACTTTATCAATAATGAATCTCCATCACTATCCCCAAATGCATCTTTTATAAACTAGTGGCATAGCAGATAGAAGCAGAAAGGTTCTTAGTGGAATGACCACTGACACCGACTCCAAAATTGTCGTTTGAGTTATAGCTAACATAGATCAAAATCCTTTCCTAGTCACCCTGTCTAAAATCAAGCTAAGGCAATAATCTAGCCATATGAAAACTCTGAAGAAAAGTCTGCAGGCCACTTGAGAGGACATCAACAGATTATAGTACAGGTGCACAACCTTTTATCCGAAAGCCTTGGGACCAGACACTTTTCGTAATTCGTAATTTGTCGGCCTTCGGAATGGAAATTTTTTAGCGTAGATTTTAATGGCTGGCTCAGTGGTAGAGTGCTCGGCTCATATCCGCAAGGTCGCGAGTTTGCGCCTTGATCCCGGCAGTTCCTCGGTCGCGAGTTTGAGTCTTCAATGTAGTTTTTTCTTGCAGAATAAATGTCTGTATGAAATGCAGTGTGTTGAATGAATTCCTGAATTTGTAAATGTGACCGCAGCATTGAATCACCTCTCGCACTCATGTCACCCTAGCGGGGCTACATGCCCTTAGGCGGCCTAAGGCGACATTTTCACACTCTTATATCCATGTGCAGCAGAGGCGACGTGCGTTTGGCGCCAAACGTGAGCTTTGGTGAGCTTTGGTGTGCAGACGACATCCTGGAAAAAATGTCCGGTGTCTTTCAGGTAGGCGATATTCCCTCCCGGGCAATATACCCTCCACTTCTCTTTTATGAAGGGGATTTAGTTCCCCTTTCTTCCAGGACCGACCGGAGGTTCCGCTGTCACCTCTGCGTGCCACCCTCGGTGAACGCTCACTCAACTTTGTCTTGGGATTCCTACTCTCCCGCGCAATGTACCCTCACCTTCTCTTTTATGAATGGGGATTTAGTTCCCCTTTCTTCGAGGACCGACCGGAGGTTCCGCTGTCACCTCTGCGGGCCGCCCTCGGTGAACGTCCTGTCTCCCTGTCCCTGGGATAGTAGGCGGCGATCAAACAGCACAATACCCCCCTCCAACTCCAGAGGAATCCGCTCCCCGATGGGCCGCTACGGCGACAAGTGGCAGTTCGCCCACAGCCCGAGCTGCGCGACCCCAAGAACAAGACGTACCTGGAGCGGGGCTGGGCTGGAGTTGCTGATCTGGGATCTCCGTGCTTGCAGTGAGCCTGGGGGTCGGTGTCCCGATGAGGGGGCACAGCTCGGGCGGTGGGCGAACTGCCACTTGTTGCCGTAGCGGCCCATCGGGGAACGGCTTCTGGTGGTCCTGACGTCTCCGGCCAGTTTGCAGTTTTCCTCTGGAGTTGGAACGGGGCTGGGCTGTTGCTGGCTGTGGGTCTCTGGGATCTCCGTGCTTGCAGTGGGCCTGGGGGTCGGTGTCCCGTTGATCCTGACGTCTCCGGTGACTGGCACTGACCTGCTGGCATTGCCGACGTGAAGACAGTGCAAAGCCCCCGCGCCGGTGCAATGGGCGGGGAGCTGGAGAGGGGAGGGAAGGCGTCACACATATGGCCGGGAAGCAGAGGGGTGTAGTTGGGGTGAAACTGAAGGGAGCGACAATCTGCTGCTGCCTGCCCACTGAGTTAAAACGTTCCTACGCAAGGCTCACGATACACTGTGTATCGTGAGTCTACCGTGGGAACTTTTTAACTCAGCGGGCAGGCAGCAGCATATTGTCAATTATTAACCCTCCCGCGGAATATACCCTCACCTTCTCTTTTATGAATGGGGATTTAGTTCCCCTTTCTTCGAGGACCGACCGGAGGTTCCGCTGTCACCTCTGCGGGCCGCCCTTGGTGAACGTTTTCAAGGACCTTTCTTCAAAGACCGAAAAAATGTCCGTTATTCGGAGGTTTTCGTTATTTGGATCTTCGGATAAAAGGTTGTGCACCTGTACTACAATGTAGGGCAGCAAACAGCATATGGCTCAAAAGACATCAACTCCATTTATAATAGTAGGTACCTTCATCTACAAAAGTGTACTCCATTACATTTGAAATTTTATTTCTGTTTCCCCCCCATTTTGTTAATCAGCAACAAGCCAAGAAACAATTGTCTCATACTGGAAAAAGTGAATGCAAATCAGCATCAGACAAACTTTAGAATAAAATATCTACCACGGGAAGGTTAAGCGAAAAAACAGCATTTAGAAAAATAAGGCAGTAGCATGTAACATTGTCTATATGCATCCTCCAGACGTCTCAGTATCAAAGCCATTTTACCTTGAACTCATGAGCAGTAGGATGCAGCTGCGTGCACTGGCAAAAATAAAAATAATGGACCTCGCAACATCCTGGCAGAAGCGTTGAACACCAAGGAAATAGAACTAGGTCCTAACCACCAACTCTCCCCCCACCCAAGTTAACCTTTCTATTAACATGCATCCATCAATGTGGAAGACCACCAGGTTCAAAACAGAATAAATCAAGCCTAGGCAACATCTGACTCCTTTCAATCAATATAACTTCACCTTGTTGATAACAAGCTACATATACTCAGTTACTGTTCCACTATAACTATTTTCATTGATACCGACATGGAAACAAGAGCTGAGTAACAGGGGAGAACAGTAACACCTTAACACCAAAACAGTATTCCATTTAAGAGTGACACTAAACCACACAAATAAAATAAAGTTCAATGGTGATTAAAGGAAAAAAAGTCTGTGATGCGGGTCATATGTGACGGAAGTAGATTTGAATGGTCTTTGGCTCTGGGCTCAAGGAATAGTAGAGAATTAATCAAAACCATCTTCTGACTGACCATCCTCAGCTAATTCAAAGACCATTCTTCCATCATTTCCAGGAGTTAGAGCACTAATCCTGCTTTTTTACCCTCCACATCTCCAATTCTAATGTACCCAAAGTATACAAAATATATAGGAGATAAAGGATGTCAGAATATCAAGAAACAAATAATTATGCCACATAAGTAAAAGTCAACAAGCTGTTGATTTTTAACTTTGAGCCCAAATATTCCATTATCAAGATTTTACTAAAAAACTATTAATATGGTAATAGCAATGATTTCAATAGCAAAGTATAAGGACAAAGAGCAATGTTGAGACAGATATTCTTCACTTGCTTGCAGTAGTGCTGCAATACCAGAATCAAGAAACTCACTGCTAGGCAGAACTGTTCTGTCCAATGATCGATTCATTCCATCCCTGATGCACAATGACTGTACATTTAGAGATTACATTGCAATAATTTTACTACTTTGGTTGCACACCCTCCCAAGGCAACTTGATGACAAAAGGAGCAATACAAAAGCACCAGTCACCTGCAAGTTAACTCTGTCACAATATAGAACCAGATATATACTTCCATTACAACTGGGATTATATTCTGAAAATCTCTACATACACCAAACAGAAGTTTGATATCCTCTTTAGCAAAGCAATTAAATAGAGTCATAGAGTGATACAGTGCGGAAACAGGCCCTTCGGCCCAACTCGCCCACACTGGCCAACAATGTCCCAGCTACCCTAGTCCCACTTGCCTGCGCTTGGGCTATAACCCTCCAAATCTGTCCTATCCATGTACCTGTCCAACTGTTTCTTAAACGATGGGATAGTCCCAGCCTCAAATACTTCCTCTGGCAGCTTATTCCACACACCCACCACTCTGTGTGAAAAAGTAACCCCTCGGATTCTTATTAAATATTTTCTCCTCCACCTTGAACCTATGTCCTCAGGTCCTCAATTCCCCTACTCTGGGTAAAAGACTCTGTGCATCTACCTGATCTATTCCTCTCATGAATTTGTATACCTCCATAAGATCTCCCCTCATCCTCCTACGTTCTCTATGGAATAGAGACCCAGCCTACTCAACCTCTCCCTATATATCACACCTTCTGGTCCTAACAACATTCTCGTAAATCTTTTCTGAACCTTTTGGATTCAATTTTATTTTTTATTGTCATTGCACTTTTCAGTGCAATGAAATGGTTTAGCCTTGCAGTCATAACATAGAATAATAACAAAACAAACACTCAACACAGTTTAAAGTCCCAAAGTCATTGTCTCTTCCCTCCTTGCTCTCCCTCTGCGCCGAGGCAATCCTAGCCTCCGATGTTGCGACCCCGCCGGGTGATGGTGTGCAAGTCCCGCGGCTGAATCAGAGCTCCGCAAACGGGCCGGTTCAAACTCCGCGGCCCAGGGCGGTCGAAGCTGCCGAAGCTGCCGCCCTCCAGTCCAGCGGACGCAGCTGTAGTTGCGGGAGCTCCGGAAAAACAGGTCACCAACCCGTGAGCTCCCGACGATGTCGTCTACTGGCCCGCGGCCGAGCCTCCGACGCTCCAAAGTCAGGTAGAAGTTGGGTCGCACCGCAACCACAGCCCCGAAGTTGGCCAGCCTCGTGTTGGTAAGTCCTGGCTCTGCCTCCGCAGCCTCGAGGTCGGTCCCAGTTGGAGGCTGCCAGCTCCGCAATAGGCCTCAGCGCAGACGGACACGGAGACGGGGGGATATGGCAAGAAAGATCGCATCCCCCCCGAAGGAAGTCAAAAAACATGTTACACCCACCCCCCACACATACACAACTAAATAACCCGAAATAAACTGTAAAAATGGGACAAAAGAAAACAAAAAAAGAAAAGACAAACGGACTGCAAGGCAGCGCCGCCACTTCCGGAAGCTTGACAATATCTTTCCTATAACATGGTGCCCAGAACTGAACACAATATTCTAAATAGGGTTTCACCAACGTTTTATACAACTGCAACATGACCTCCCAATTTCTATACTCAATACTCTGACTGATGAAGGCCAATGTGCCAAAAGCCTTTTTGACCACCTTATCAATCTGCGACTCGACCTTCAGGGAACCATGCACTTGTACTCCTAGATCCTTCTGCTCCACAACACTACCCAGAGGCCTGCCATGTACTGTGTAGGTCCTGCCCTTGTTTGACATCCCAAAATGCAACACCTCACATTTCTCTGTATTAAATTCCATCAACCATTCCTCCACCCATCTGACCAATCGATCCAGATCCTGCTGCAACCATCTTCACTATCAGCAAAACCACTAACTTTTGTATCATCAGCAAACTTACTAATCTTGCCCTTTATGTTCTCATCCAAAACATTGATGCAGATGACAAACGGGCCCAGCACCGAACCATGTAGCACACCACCATTTTTCGGTAGGGCGCTCTGCTCTGGCGGCAGCCATGTCAGCAGCGCGTCAGTTTTTTCAACCTTTTTTTATTTTTTAGTACGTTTTAAAATATGTATTTAATGTTCCTTCGTGTGTTTTGTGTGAGGGGGGGGGGGTGTGGGGTGGTGAGGGGGAAACCGCTTTGGTCGCCTCCTCCATGGAGAGGCGAGTTTTTCCAGGTCGCCTCCCCCGTGGCCTAACATCAAGGATCGGCGCGGCCTTTCCCGGAGACACGCCCGGGGCTTCAGCGGCGGGCGCAGCGTGGACTCTCGGCGTGGAGCGGGTGAACCCTCGCTGGGGCTCGCTGGAGGGGAGCGCTCCGTTTCGCTGGCCTGGGGCTGCCGGCAGCCTGAAGTCGCGGTCTGCAGAGCTCCAGCTGGCGCGGCGTCTACAGCCCGACGATCCCTCGTGGGGGACCCAGGGGAAGAAGAAGCCATCACTGCCGGCCCGCGGCCAACTTCTACCGCGGGGCCGGCATGGACTTACCATCACCCCTGGAGGGGAGCTTCGACCGCCGGCCCTGCAGTCTACGGTGCTTCTGGCTGCGGCGGAGACTTTAAATCTCGACCGATCGGCCTACACCATCTTAAAGCCGCGGTCTCTGGTGAGGAAGAGCCGATCCTGGACTGACTCTGGACTCTGGTCCTGTCCACGGGGGGTGAAATGAAGGAGGACTGGCCAAATTTTGTGCCTTCCACCACAGTGATGAATGCTGTGGTGGATGTTTGTGTTACAGTTTTATTGTGGTTGTGTGTTCTTTATTATTGTACTGCTGCTGACAACCCAAATTCCACCGACCCTGGTTGTGTAGCAATAAAATGATATCTATCTATCTATCACTAGTGGCAGGCCTCCATTCTGAGAAGCCACCTTCCACCATCACCCTCCGCTTCCTTCCATGGAGCCAATTTGCAATCCATTCAGCTATCTCTCCTTGGAGCCCATGAGATCTAACCTTCCACAGATCTCACCTACTATGTGGCACCTTGTTGAACACCTTACTAAAGTCTTTAAGAAGGAACTGTAGATGCTGGAAAATCAAAGGTACACAAAAATGCTGGAGAAACTCATCGGGTGCAGCAGCATCTATGGAGCGAAGAAAATAGTCAAAGTTTCGGGCCAAAACCCTTCTTCAGACTTACTAAAGTCCATGTACACAACATCTACAGCTCTGCCTTCATCAACCTTTTTGCTCACATCTTCAAAATAATCAATCAGATTTGTGAGACACAACTTCCCACGTACAAAATCATGCTGATTGGCCCAAATCAGCCCTTGGCCATCCAAATGCCTGTATATCCTATCCGTCAGAATACTCTCCAGTAACTTACCTACTACAGATGTTAAGCTCACCGGCCTATAGTTCCCAGCATTTTCCCTGCAGCCCTTCTTGAAAAGAGGAAGAACATTTGCCACTCTCCAATCCTCTGGCACCTCTCCTGTGTTTGAGGACGACTCATACATTTCAACCAGGGCTCCTGCAATTTCCTCTCTAGTTTCCCGCAATGTCCTCAGATAAATCTGATCAGGCCCCGGAGATTTGTCTAGGTAGACAAACACGACAGTACCTTCAATACTTCCTCAACGGTAACCCTGACTGCTCTCATAGAAACATAGAAAGTAGATGCGGGAGGAAGCCATTCGGCCCTTCGAGCCAGCACGGGCATTCATTGTGATCATGGCTGATCGTCCCCTATCAATAACCTGTGCCTGCCTTCTCCCCATATCCCTTGACTCCACTAACCCCTAGAGCTCTATCTAACTCTCTTAAATCCATCCAGTGACTTGGCCTCCATTGCCCTCTGTGGCAGGGAATTCCATAAATTCACAACTCTCTGGGTGAAAACGTTTTTTCTCACCTCAGTCGTAAATGACCTCCCGTTTATTCTAAGACTGTGGCCCCTGGTTCTGGACTCGCCCAACATTGGGAACATTTTTCCTGCATCTAGCTTGTCCAGTCCTTTTGGATTGGATTGGATTAAATTTATTGTCATTGTCTCAATTAAGGGACAACAAAACGTTATTTTCCTTACAGTCATACAAATGAATTAAAAAAAAGCACAATCACAGAAGTCCACGACACAACATCTCCACAGCGGCACCAAAGTTCCCCACTGTGAGGGAAGGAACCAAAGTCCAGTCAGCCTCCTCGCTGATCTTCCCAGATGTCTACCCGTGGTCGGGGCCTCCCGATGTTCAGGCCCTCTCGCCTGGAATGATGGAACCCCGACGTCGAATGGGAGAGCATCCTCAGCGGCCCGGACCTCCCACCGGAGTCCGCGGCTCCCGAAGTACACAGGCCGAGCTGGGAGGAGATTCATGCTTGCATCCCCCGACAAAGGGTCGCAGGACTCCGCGATGTTGGTCAGAGCCGCTCCGCGATGTCGATGCAGCAGGCCCAACACTTTGGAGCTCCAAACGGCGAACCCAGGTGAGGCATCGCCCGCTCCGCGATGTATCCAGTGCTTTGGCCATTACACTTGGCCATACTCTCCGAACCCTTTGTGAGCTTCCTTTCCAGTTAATTCTGGAGTCATTAACCATCCCTTTACTCTCTTTCCCTTTAACTCCGTCCTCGACTATCCCATTTGACACCCCACCCCCCTTATTCAGTTTAAAACCACCCGTGTAGCAGTGGCAAACCTGCCTGCCAGAATGCTGGTCCCCCACCTGTTAAGATGCAATCCGTCCCTTTTGTACAGTTCCCCCTTACTCCAAAACAGATCCCAGTGATGTAAGAATTTATATCCCTGCCCCCTGCACCAGTTCCTGAGCCACACATTCAGGTCGCGTATCTCCCTGTTCCTGCTCTCGCCAGCACGAGGAACTGGAAGCAAAGGTCCTGTTTTTCAGCATTTTTCCGAGCTCTCTAAAGTCACGCTGCAGAATATTCATCCCCTTCTTTCCGACATCGTTCGTAGCTGTTCACCTTCGCCCTTGAGGATTTTCTGCACTCTGTCCGTGACATCCTGGATCCTGGCACCAGGGAGGCAGCACACCATCCTCAAATTCCATCTGTTGCCGGAGAAACCCCTGTCCGTACCTCTCACAATGGAGTCTCCAACTACAATGGCGTTGCCTGACGTTGGCCTCTTTGGTTTTGTCTCAACAGCCCTTTTTGCTTCTCAAACCAGTCTGCCGCTCAGTGTGATAACGTCTTCTGTCCAGATCGCTTCTAAGTACTCCAGGTGTGGTCTCACCAAGATCCTGTACAACGGCAGTAGAACCTCCCTGCTCCTATACTCAAATCCTTTTGCTATGAAAGCTAACATACCATTCGCTTTCTTCACTGCCTGCTGCACCTGCATGCCTACTTTCAATGACTGGTGTACCATGACACCCAGGGGTCTCGTTGCATCTCCCCTTTTTCCTAATCGGCCACCATTTAGATAATAGTCTGCTTTCCTGTTTTTGCCACCAAAGTGGATAACCTTACATTTGTCCACATTATACTGCATCTGCCAAACATTTGCCCACTCACCCAGCCTATCCTTCTCCTTCTTTCGTCTCTCCCTCTCCAGCGTTTTGCGTATCCTCCTCGCCGAAGACTCTCGAGCCAAAGACTCGCTCACTGCCGCTCCCTAAGAGCCGTCCTGCTTATATTGACTGATAAATTGCCTAATTTACCAATGTACACACCTAATTCCTCAGTTTCAATCTGTTTTCCCCCTCTGACTCACTACTAACTCTCCTCCCACTTGGGCTAGAGCCAATCAGTGCTTTCTCCTGCTTCTCTTTGTTGCTGTTGCTTCAAAATCCACAGGAGCTCTCATGACACTTCCAGTGACTGCTCCAATTTCCTCCGTCCTGTATGACAAATTGGATCATTGTGGTCCACATTTTGGCAATTTTATTTGAAAATAGTTGCAGGAGTAAGCCATTCGGCCCTTCGAGCCAGCACCACCATTCAATATGATCATGGCAGATCATCCAAAATCAGTACCCCGTCCCCGCTTTCTCCCCATATCCCTGATTCTGTAAGCCCCAAGAACTATATCTAACCCTCTCTTGAAAACATCCAGTGAATTGGCCTCCACAGACTTCTGTGGCAGAGAATTCCACAGATTCACAACTCTCTGGATCAAAAGGTTTTTCTTCATCTCAGTCCTAAATGGCCTATCCCTTATTCTTAAGTGATTCTTAAGTTATAATGATGTACAAACAAAAATTAAATTCTCTCCACAGATGCTGTTTGACCCATTGAGTTCCTCCAGTAAAGGGATGGTTGATCTTTCTATTTGAGACACTTTTTCAGGACAAAGTGTAGAGGGCGGCGTGCTGGTATATGCACCTGATGCTATCTGCTCATCACCCTTATACCCATCTCCCTGCGTTTCACCATTCCTATCCCTTCCCACACCTGGTTCCATCGATTCATCATCCCGCACCTATCTGGTTCTACTTTTTCACCTACCAACTCATTACCTATCAGTCTTACCCTTCCCTCTCTCCCCCACCCACATCGGACTCCAACTTCCTATTTCTCAACAGGTCGCCTCCATCATCTGACTCCATGTGACCATCATCACTCTCTGTTAATTCCACTAATATTGATTGTGGGGGGGGGGGTAAAGAAAGCTAGAAGAGAGGAGGGGCAGGACAAGGACTGGCAGGTAATAGGTTGATACAAGTGACGGGGGGTTTGAAAGACAGATGGTGGACAAAGGCCAAAGATCAAAAGACTGAAGGTCCGAGACAAAACATTACATTGATCATTAAAAGTAAAATTTTCAGAACTACATCTTTTGAAGTCATATTAATAGAATATACAAGAATTTTGTTTAGGACTAAGCTGACTACATTCAAATTCTTGTACTGTAAGCATTTAAATAGCATACATTATCAACAATGCCATCTACCAACAAATTAATGATGGGGAAGAGCAGTCACCGGCATAAATGAACAATAAATGTATACAGAGTCTTAAGTGTTCACTGTGAGGTTTCCAAATTGGTGAATGCTAACAAACATTGCTGCTGCATGTGTGTCCCAGCTAGTTATCTTCAGCATGCGCAATGTAACTTTTTCTTGCAACCCTCCAACTATAATTTGATAATTTAAACTTTTGCTTAAAAACACATCTAATGAATATCTAATCTAGGAAGTTGGCATCTGATGCAAAATGAAGGAGATAATGCTTCAATGGAGGAGATAATCTTCAATAACTAAATAAACGGTTCAGTCATAACTACATCAATACTGTAGCAAAAAATTTACTAAAAGCACACAGAAATAATTATTGCAAGATTTTAGACTTTCACAAGTGTGTAAAATAAGCTCTTCACAATGCTGGGCTATTTCTCTAGTGAAAATAATAAATTAAGGTAATGAACTGGAGCAAAGCTCTCTCTATATATTGGGACAATGACTAAGATAGTCACAAGCTGATGCAGCGATAGTTTACCAAAATATTATTTCTATCTTTTAATGCAATAAATTCTTAACTGTGACAATTGAGCAAATTAGAATAAACTTATCCATTACATACATTTTAATTACATTTTAGTCATTTTTTTGAAAAATCTATTAGAACAATAAAACTTGGGATTCTATTTTGAGAAAAAGATTCACAGAATAAACTCCACATTCACAGAATAAAACATTTCATAAGGATTATTTCTGGTGAAACCAATTGATTTGAACAATTCATGTTAAAAATTAACAGAACTAAGAATATCCTAGAAATTTACCTGGAAAATCTGGATTACATTGAAAGCCAAAGAATAATTCTCTTCCATAGATTATAATCATTCCCAAACCTACTTTCTGGTATATATCCAAATCTGGAAAAGAAATACCCAATTTGGCTGCAACTTATGATAGAGCTCAAATTTGAAGCAGTTGGATACTGGGCATTCAGCTTCTATCCTTTATATCTGACAGACTATCACCCAAATATGGCAATGAATTAGCATTCATCCAAATCCACAAAAAGAAAAAATAATGATTTAACAAGATGTCATCTGTCTAGATGCAGCTTTATCCTGTTGTTGGGTGGAGTATATGCATACAGTGCCCTCCATAATGTTTCTGATAAAGACCCATCATTGATTTGCTTCTCTACTCCACAATTTGAGATGTGTAATAGAAAAAAAAAAATCACATGTCGTTAAAGTGCACATTGTCAGATTTTAATTAAGGACATTTTTATACATTTTGGTTTCACCATATAGAAATTACAGCAGTGTTTATACATAGCACGCCCATTTCAGGGCACTATAATGTTTGGGACACAGCAATGTCATGTACATGAAAGTAGTCATATACATGAGTATTTTGCTGCATATCATTTGCATGCAATGACTGCTTGAAGTCTACGATTCATGGACATCACCAGTTGCTGGGTGTCTTCTCTGGTGATGCTCTGCCAGGCATGTATTGCAGCCATCTTTAGCTTATGCTTGTTTTGGGAGCTATACCCTTTATGTTTTCTGCAGCATATAAAAGGCATGCTTAAGTGGGTTTAAATCGGGTGATTGACGGCCACTCAAGAATTGACCAGTTTTTACCTTTGAAAAACTCCTTTGTTGTTTTAACAGTATGTTTAGGATTATTGTCTTGCTGTAGAATGAACCACCGGCCAATGTTTTGAGGCATTTGTTTGAACTTGAGCAGATAGGATGTGTCAATACACGTCAGAATGTATTATGCTACTACCATCAGCAGTTGTATCATTAATGAAGATAAATGAGCCAGTACCTTGTACAGCCATAAATACCCAAGCCATAACACCCCAACCACCGTGTTTCACTGATGAGGTGGTATGTTTTGGATCTTGGGCAGTCCCTTCTCTCCTCCAAACTTTGCTCTTGCCATCACTCTGATACAAGTTAATCTTCGTCTCATCTGTCCACAAGACCTTTTTTCCAGAACTGTGGTTGCTCTTTAAAGTACTTCTTGGCAAACTGTAACCCAGCCATCCTATTTTTACGGCTAACCAGTGGTTTGCATTTTCCAGTGTAGCCTCTGTATTTCTGTTCATGAAGCCTTTTGCGGACAGTGGTCATTGACAAATCCACACCTGACTCCTGAAGAGTGTTTGTGATCTGTCGGACCGGTGTTTGGGATTTGTCTTTATTATAGAGAGAATTCTTCTGTCATCAGCTGTGGAGGTCTTCCTTCGCCTGCCAGTCCCTTTGCGATTAGTAAGCTCATCAGTGCTCAGTTTCTTCTTAATGATGTTCTAAACAGTTGATTTTGGTAAGCCTAAGGTTTGGCTGATGTCTCTAACAGTTTTATTCTTGTTTCTCAGTCTCATAATGGCTTCTTTGACTTTCATTGGCACAACTTTGGTCCTCATAGAATAGAATAGAATAGAATAGAATGCCTTTCATTGTCATTCAAACAGCTTGGTTTGAACGAAATTGCATTTTCTAGTCCTACATTACAAAAAAAAACAAGACCCACACTTAACACAGTTTACATAAACATCCATCACAGTGGATCTCCAACATCTCCTCACTGTGATGGAAGGCAAAGTCTTATCACTTCCCTTTGTTCTTCTCCCGCAGTCCAGCAGTCCAACTGCAGCGTTGAGGTGAACTGGGGCTCTGATGTTAAAGCCCCCGGCGGGCGATGGTAAGTCCTGTGGCCGTTTAAGCCGCGCCGGGCGATGTTTTGCCCCGCTCTGAGTCCTTTAAACCCCGCGATCCCAGCGGGAGAAGTTGCCGTTGCGGGAGCTCCGAAAAGCGGTCGCCCACCAGGGACCTGCAAGCTCCCGATGTTAACGTCACCGGGCCAGCGGCCAGAGCCTCAGAAGCTTCGAAGTCGGGTCACAGCCACACGCCACCACAGCTCTCCCCCTTCCGAAGACGGCCAGCTCTGTGATGTCAGGTCCGCAGGCTCCGTGGCTGGAGCCTTCAGGTTGGTCCCGGCCGGAGGCCGCCGCCGGCTCCACGATGTTAGGCCCAATGACATCAGAGACCCGACAAGGAAAAAGTTGGGTCCCCGTACAGGGAAGAGATTAACGGTTTCCCCACCCCACTCCCCACCCACCCACATATACACAGCTAAAGAAAAATAATAAAAACTAGAGTCAAGACATACATTTAACGAGACAAATTTTTTAAAAAAGACAGACGGACTGTAGTCGAGCCGCTGCCGATAGGCGCCGCCACACCACACCTCATGTTGGGGTGGAAGATTGCAACCTTCACGTGGCCCGCCCTGTTTCGACGAATGCAATCAACCCGGCGTGCACAATCAAATAAGATCAAATAGAACAAGTTGTCCTACAACTTTAGGTTGTGGACGCCATATGCAAGAAGAAGACCTCATGTTGATAAACAGCGATAAAAGTTTCCAAAGATGATGAAAAGACTGGGGGAAAGGCTAGGCGCTGAGAGCTCTCTCTTATACCTGCGTTAAGGAGGCAATTAAACACACTTAAGCAATTACAAACACCTGTGAAGCCATGTGTCCCAAACATTATGGTACCCTGAAATGGGGGGGACTATGTATAAACACAGCTGTAATTTCTACATGGTGAAACCAAAATGTATGAAAATACCCTTTAATAAAATCTGACAATTTGCACTTTAGCCACTTGATTTTTTATATCACAAATCTCAAATTGAGTACAGAGGCAAATAAATAAATGATGGGCCTTTGTCCCAAACATTATGGAAGGCACTGTATATCATACATCCTAATTGAAGTATGATATATGCACATACATAAGAACAGGAGGTGGAGGAGTTAGAATAGCTGATCAGGTGCATGGTGTTATGGAATCCAAATAAGGAGAGGTAGGAACACACAAGCGGCATGCTCTCTAAAGTGAGAACAGTACCAACCATAACAATGATTAAATATCAGAATGCTTTCAACACCATACCTTCTACCCAAAACACTTCCATTTGTAGTCTTCCATATAATTATGCACAGTACTGCATAATGATAAATGATAAGAGACAGTGTGGAGATATAAAATGTATTATTTTGCATCAATTTCAAATATTTTTCTTGTTGCCAAATATATTTAACCTTTTAATTAATGGAGTACTTATTAGGTATCCTGAAGTGATTTTAGCCACAAAACAGTTCATAGATAAATGAATTACTTCCTAAATTCCACTTCTTTAGCCCTTTTGAATACGATTATCAGTAATAGAATGTGTTTTATGCTGTGTCAATATATAGAAATAAAACTTACCACTTCATTTTATCATTTGGCCCAGATGAGAAAGTTGAACTCTTTAACACTTCACCCATTTCCTCTCGACAAAAGCTAAAGTTATTGATGGTCCACATGTAGGAGAACTTTACCACCTTTACCTAAATATTAACCAAAAGAAAGGATTTGAAAGGAATAATAATATATAGCCCTAAAATGGAGATTAGATTTACCGTTCCCACCAACTGAACAGTGATAATCTCATACAAAACTGGAATAAAGACATTTCCCCACTATTAGCTTTCCACCATACATTGTTCTCTTTCTGGTTGTGAATAACTGTGGAGAGCAAAAGTGCCCAAGAGGACGAGGAAAGCATTGGCCAAAAAGCTTGCAGTGTACATCACAGGTCTTCAAGATACTCTGCAAAACAATGAAGGGAAACTGGAAAGAATTGTTATCTCTTCCTCATTATTGGGTTCAAATACAAAATTTCTCCACCCAACAACACTGCAGCAATAATTTCAGTTTATTAGCACCGTAAAGGGCAAAAAAGTGCCCTTGCCTAATACTTGCTAAACTCACACTTGCCTAATAAAATGAATATTGAGGGGGGAAAAAAGATATTACTTGAAGAGCAACACAGACATCCAATGTAATGGCTATACGCAATGTATGATGAACTGTGTCATGCAAGCAAAACCATTATTTTTCAAGAGTCAAGAGTGTTTTATTGTCATACGTCCCGGATGGGACAATGAAATTTTTACTTGCTGCAACACAACAGAATGTGAATATGTAAACATTGTATATATAACGGGGGGAAAAAAGAAAACGTTCAATAAATAACAAATATAGTGCAAATAACAAATAATAATATAGTCTTTTGCAGTTCATAGCTTATTCAAGAAAGTTTATTGTCATGTGTCCCAGATAGGACAATGAAATTCTTTCTTTGCTTCAGCACAACAGAATATAGTAGGCATGAATACAGAATAGATCAATGTGTCCATATACCATTATATATTTGACGAATAAAACCGATTGATTGATTATATAAATATATACACACATGAATAAATAAAACAGATAAAATGCAAATAAACAGATAATGGGCTATTAATGTTCAGAGTTGTGTTTGAGTTGAGTTTAATAGCCTGATGGCAGTGGGGAAGAAGCTGTTTCTGAACCTGGACATTGCAGTCTTCAGGCTCCTGTACCTTCTACCTGAAGGTAGCGGGGAGATGAGTGTGTGGCCAGGATGGTGTGGGTCCTTGATGATGCTGCCAGCCTTTTTGAGGCAGCGACTGCAATAGATCCCTTTGACGGTGGGGAGGTCAAAGCCGGTGATGGCCTGGGCAGTGGTCACAACATTTTGTCGTCTTTTCACTCCTGGACTTATAGGTCAATACCTATAAGTTGCTGTGTTCTGTTTTGCATGAATCCCAGCGTCTCACCGCTACTGACGCATTTTAGAAAAATACCATTGGTCCAGCATTTAAAACACTCCATTGTGTAGTTTTTATTTTTGTATCTTTTTCAGGATCACAAGTAGTCCCAAGTATTTATGGCCATTGTTTTAAAGTGTACCCATTTTGCACACAACACGGCAACAGATTTGTAATTCTTTCATAGATGTCATGCTACTGAAAAAAGCATATTTACAGGTAAATAGCCAGCATCTGAAAACACGGTGCAAGTGTTTAACGATCTCAAACATTAGAACTTCAACAAATAATTTTAAATAACAATTTTTCTGTGGAGGAACACAACAGGATTAGGCCACTTCTAGACAGATGACATATCGGGTTGGGACCCCTTCTCAGGCTGATGGAGTAGAGGGGAGATAGGTAGGAAGATGTGAGGGGAAGGATTGGGCAAGAATGGTAGGGATGAACCAGTTTTCATCAATGGGATGATGGTGGAGAGAGTCAACAGCTTCAAGTTTCTGGGGATGTAAATCACTGAAGATCTGTCCTGGACACGACACATTGACGCAATAGTGTTCATCCATGCCAGATGTCTGAAGAAGGGTGCTTGCCAAAAATGTTCTGTCCATTCCCTCCACAGATGCTACCTGACCTGCTGAGTTTCTCCAGCACTTATGTTTTATTTTCATCAATGCCTTTACTTCCTTGGAATATTGAGGAGATTCGATATTTCGCCGTATACTTTATTGAACTTTTACAGGCGTACATTAGAGACCATACTAACTGGATGCATCACTGCCTGGTTTGAACGCCCAGGAACAAATGAGGCTGGTAGACATTGCCCAGTCCACAGGAATTAACTCCTCAGCATTAAATGGATCCGGAGAAGTCCCACACCATGCTGATCACGCACATATTGCTACAATAATCGGGATGGTGGTACTGGAGCCTGAAAACCATGATCATCATTGTTAAAATATAGCTTTTTCCCTGCAATGGCTCTTGAACACTGCACAATACTAACTACAACCTCAGCAACAATGATCTTTGTTTTTAGTTGCACTCCAGACTTTCCTTTTGCAGTATTATGGCTACCTAGCATTGCTAAGTATTAATGTATTATATTGGTTATTGTATATTTGTGTGTTATTGAGCCTGTTCAGTTGCACCAAGTAAGAATGTCATTGTAGTGTCAAGTACATATCATAAGGTCATAAATGATAGGAGTAGAATTAGGCCTTACGGCCCATCAAGTCTACTCTGCCATTCAATCATGGCTGATCTATCGTTCCCTCCTAACCACATTGTCCTGCCTACTCCCCATAACCTCTAACACCTCTGCTAATCAAGAATCTATCTATCTCTGCCTTAAAAATATCCACTGACTTGGCCTCCACAGCCTTCCGTGGCAGAGAAATCCACAGATTCACCACACTCTGACTAAAGACATTTCTCCTCATCTCCTTCGTAAAAGAATGCTCTTTAATTCTGAGGCTATGACCCCTGGTCCTAGACTCTCCCACTAGTGGAAACATCCTCTCAACATCCACTCTATCCATGCCTTTCACTATTCTGTATGTTTCAATGAGGCCCCCCCTCATTCTTCTAAACTCCAGCGAGTACAAGCCCAGTGCCGACAAACACTCATCATAGGTTAACCTACTAATTTATTTGATTTAACACTGTTAACTTGAATAATAGGCGGATTCAGGTAATGTGTTCATTGCCAGATGAGTCAGGGGGGAAAGAGAATGTGGAGATAGGAATCAAGAATATCCCATTTTTATCCCATAGCACAATCTGCTCAAAAAAGACAAAAATCTAGAAATAATGATTATATTTTAGCAATTTGTATCTTATGATTGTTACCCATAGATCGTCTGCCTGGCCAGCTAGATACAGCACCAGGTGCAGAGGCTTCATAGAATCAAGCCAAGAACCATCTGTTCATCTGTTCCTCACTTGGAAGTTGGAACTTGTTTGACCATGCACTTTCACTAAATGCACTTTGGGGACTATAATACAAAGCACAGCAAAAGCTGAAGGTTCCATTATGTGCAACAATATAAATGGTCAGAAACGTTAGATAAGAATCATTAGTTGCAACCAAAATTACTAGCTCATGATCAAAGATTGGGTTAGGATAGATCTATATTGAGAAAAGTTTATGTTGGCATTTAAAAAACTCCAAACAATTATGACCAAGATTAAAATGGGTTTCCTTCAAATGGTATGAACATCACAACAGCTGAGGAATTTGAATTCAGTGGTAAATCAAGAATAAAATGCTACTCTTTCTAATGGTGATCATGTAACTATCAACCAGATTGCCATAAATATTGATTTGGCTTAATATTGCTGTTGTTATAATGAAAAATTCTGTCCTTAGAACAGCCTCCAAAGCACTGGCAAATTTTACTTTATTTGACCATGAGCCAACAGATATTCGGACGACTTCTGCAGCCCCCTGTAGCTGGGGCATGGCCATAACAAAATCCTATGGATAACGCGATACCAATAGTACCTCGATCAATGACCAAATTCTCGCAAGCAGAGGCTGTTATAGATTGAAATGATATTAAATGAAAGAAAAATAATGCGATTTAAAAGTATAGGTCACACATCCCAAATCTCCATATTTTTAAAACATTCTGCAGTGATTCTGTGATAATAGGTGCTAAAGAAAGTTGCCCAATTCCTTGGCAGAATTGTTTCCACAGCAGCCTGAAGAACTTCAGTCTCTTAGCCTTGTGACCAGCTGTTTCAAGTTTTGTACTGCTGTTGGACTGAAACCAGCTCTTTATCTTTTTGTTTCACGGTGCCTGCTGCAGGCACACCATCACGTTTACATTGCCAGTTAACCACTGATTTATTTTCAAGTGGTCAGTGCAAGTCTGTTCAAGTCTGCCTTCTGAAAAACTGGTATCGTTGCCAAAAGTGACTTGCTGTGTGAAAATTGGCATTTGTAAAAATAAACCCCAGTGTCCCCTGAGCTACGTGTTACAGTATTGTTCAATATTCATGCTAATTGTCATATTAGCATTTCAATGCTTCATGTGCTTCAGCATGGGGCCATCCATTAGTTAGATCGCAGCGGACCATAGTATTAAATCACAAGCGACTGCAGATGCTGCAGATCTTGAGCAAAAAAACAAACAAACTACTGGAGGAATATTGAGTCACACCATTTAGTGAAACCACCTAACAAAGGGATGCTCTTTGGAGGTGAATAGTCACTTACTGACTCTTTTTAACTTGGCGCAGAGTGCAATGGTTACCCGTTTTCTATTGCACAAATGCACGAGTGAAGAGTCGGGTCAAGAATGTATAATTGTCATGTGTACCCACAACAGAACAATGAAATTCTTCTTTGCAGCAGCATAACAAGCGTGTAAACAAAATACTCATAGATTGTATGAGAAAGTATGAGAAATTACTAAATTCAATAACTTAATAACCCTAATACTAGCGTGTGACAGCCTTGCTCCAAGTTTCAGTGGGTTAATCCATTACAATGCAGGTACCACTTCTTTTCAAGTGGTACTTTCTGAACGAATCCAGGAACAACGACGGTGGCCATGGTCAAGTGTAACTGAAGTAGCGCTAATCCCTCCTCACTTCCTGGAGTGCACCACTGGCTCACTATTTTTTGTTTGTTTTTCAAATATATTCAAGTATTCCGCCTGTCTTCCTCTTGCAAAAACGGAATGCATTAATAGCATGTCTCAATCTCGTCGGGTTAGTTCACCTCATCAACTGCAACTCTCCAGAATGCAGCTTTCTTTACTCCAGAATTTAGTGTCTACCTTTAAAATAAATCTGTGGTCCGCTGAAGAAACAACACAATAGACCACTCTAGAAGTGCAGGTTTTGCTATACACTTCATACTGTAGAACACATCATAATACACCTTGAGTGAATTAATGTGGTTAGATTATTATTTTTAATCTGTTGTCTAGAATTAATCGATAACCACCCTATATATCACCCTATGTACCTTACATCAGATTTAAATCGGAATTCCGATTTTTTTGTTCCAGATTATTTGTCTGTCTCTAAGGGGGTTGCGTCCAATCACTGACCAGCTTGCCTTAAAATTCCCGTCCAATCAACAAACCAGTCTCCTTCCTTCCAATCAGCCGCTGTCTCCAATTAGCAGCTACGGTAAAGGTTGGAAGCCAACAGAGGTATTGACAGTCAGACGGGAGCAGGAGAAATTAAGACTGTGTATAATCCATAGCACCTTAGTGTACAATTTCATAATTTATACTAAATAACAGGGCTGACAGACCTTGGCTGGGAACCTGGGGCTCACCAAAATTGTCCCCAATTGGGCCCCGCACATCCTAAGGCCGGCCCTGACTGGTGCTCTCCCTTCTGACTGTGTGGGACCCTGGTTTCCATATTTTTAAACAAACCTGGGGTCCCTTTATGTTTATTAGATTCACTCAAAGGTTGTTTGTAATACTGTTCAGAATGTTTTTTAAAAAGTGATTTAAAAATATGTTGGCAATAACAGGAATTAACATCCCAAAGTGCAAAAAGCCTACAATTTTACTTCGGAGTCACGTGAGTGACTACGTGAAGAAGCCCGTTCAGCCGCACGTGCGTCATTACGTCAGACGCATTGGTGCAGGCGGCCGGTTGGAGCAGCAGGTGCTCCTCCAGTCCGGTAAGTTTAAACTTCAGGTAAGCTTGTTTTTCTTACCTGTTTTATTCCTTGCAGGAACCTCTGCGGATAGCTGGGTTGTCGGGTGTCGCGAAGCCGGTCGCTGACGGGTGGTCAGTGACTTCTAGGTGCTCCGGGTGCTGGGAGGGTTTCCCTCTGATAGGCACATAGACGCTGGGGTTCCCGAGGAGGGGACCTCCAGTAGGCCGGGTGCCGGGAGGGTTTTCCCTCCGATATAAATATAGATGCTGGGGTTCCCGGGGAGGGGACCTCCAGTAGACCGGGTGTCGGGAGGGTTTTTCCTCCGATATAAATATAGATGCCGGGTGTCGGGAGGGTTTTCCCTCTGATATAAATATAGATGCCGGGTGTCGGGATGATTTTCCCCGATATACATATAGAGGCTGGGGTTCCCGGGTATGGGAATCCAGTAGTTATTCGGCTTTCAGACCGCAGGGGTCCCCAGGAAAGGGGTTAAACCGGACTGGAACGGTCAGCCCTGGTGCCGGTAGGGTTTTTCCCTCCGGTAATATATAAATGGGTGCTGGGATTCCCGGGGGAGGGGAAATCCACCAGCAACGTGGTGCCCAGACCGCAGAGGTCCCCAAGATATGGTGTAAACTGACCCGAGTGGTCAGTCCTGGTGCCGGGAGGGTTCCCTTCCGGTAAATTGGAAAATGTGGAGATTGACCAGGATGGAGCCCTATTGAGAGGAGGCTCAAGCTAGATACACCCTAACATCAGGAGTTGTGTCAGTGCGGGACTATGGGAAAGTCCGCGCCAGCAGCAGGGCTGCTTAAAGGGGATGCTGAGTCTATGGCAGCGTTCCTTGTAATAGGGCTGCTTAAATGTATGGCAGCAGCACCTGTAGAAGGGCTGCATGATGTCTCCCTCATGGAGGTGAGCTTACTAACCCTGAAGGGTGGGCCTGTTGGAGAGGCCGCACCAGCAGCACCTTGTAGTAGGGCTGCTTAATGTCTCCCTTATGGAAGAGGAGAACATGCCGGGTCAGTGTAAATCTGATGCCGAGGCTGAGGGTATAGCGTGGAGCATACCTCAAGGGATGAAGGGCACATGTCAGAGGTACGATTCCTGGCAGCAAGGTTGCCATCCCAACACAATGCAGTGAATCAGGGGACGTTAGAGCCACCCGCCGAATCTTCTATTCAGGTAAGACCTATTCCACAGGCAAATCCTGAAGGACGAAGCATAAACTGTTGGACCAATTAGGCCAACGACGAGTAAGGATTCATAGTTAGGGGAAAACACACCCCACGGCTTCATCGGCAGGAAGCGGTTTACTGAAGCTGGTGGCAGCATTAAAGCTGACCAGAGTTACTCTACAACTAAGTGACCACGAACAAGTTGGTAAGATTTACAATTGGTTGTGCAATACACAAATGATTGAGACATTGTCATCTACTCAGAGGCATTTTAACCAGGTAAACTGGACATTACTAGTATTCCAAGAAGGTTGGAATTTGGCCAGAAGAGTGTTGAGCCAGGTCCAGTATTTTAGCCAGGTTTGCCTCCAAGACAGGCTCGGAGATATGGGGAATGGTCTTTCAAGGCAAGGGCAGAATTATGGCAAGAGTTGTCTTGGGACATGTGAAAATTATCAGAACCGGGCCAGAGTTGCCGTTCAGGACACACAAAATTATGGCAGGCGTGGCCTGTTCATTATGAAAGAAGGGTGATCAAACAGATTTCATAGGGTTTCCATGTACAATGATCATCAGAGATATTTGAAGGCATTGCTATGATGAGGCAATTTAACAGTATGATAACAATAAATCATTCAAAGGACTACTCAGAGTTCAAAAACACTTGTGATGTATTGTCTGGATTATATTTTGACGCTGTATTTGGCTAAAATTATATTTTGACGCTGTATTTGGAGAAATGTTTCAGTCTCTCCTATCTAGTTAAATTAGGTTGTTATCATATGGATAGTTGGCCTGTGACTCCGCCCTGGGCAACAGATTGGAGTCAATAGAAACTGGGAACATTTACAATATGTGCATAAATGCTCGATTAACGTCAGACACACTCTAATTCAATTCAAAATCTTACACAAATTATACTATTCAAAAACCAAAATAAGTAAACTTTTTCCTAACGTCTCACCTATTTGTGATAAATGCCGATCTCAAGAAGCTACTATAACGCACTCATTTGTTTTTTGTATAGAAATTCAAAAATTATGGACTGAAATTTTTGAAATCTTCACAAAATTATTCAAAATAAAACTGATACCAAAACCTGAATGGATTACCTTTGGAACAATGGAAGGTAGCCCTGAACTAAATGTGTTTCAAAAGAATCTATTTAATTATGGGCTAATAATGGGGAAAAAAGCATACTTAAATTCTGGAAAAAACGCTCCTATACCAACATTAAATATGTGGATTTCAAATATGTTTGAAACATTACACCTGGAAGATATGAGACTCCTCCTTGCAGGCAAATCAGACCACTTCCAAAAGACGTGGCCTGCATTTATCGACTTACTACAAGAATAAGGTGCATCAGTACTTCAAAAAAGAAACGGTATCAGGATCAGGTAAGGGGGGACGAAAAATACGAAGTCGGTATATCCCTTTTGTGCGGTTTTTATAATAGAGCTTTAGTTTTTTTTGTTTTTTTTTCCTTTTTCCTCCTTTCTTTTCTAGGGTCTATTTCTTAATTATTTTCTCTAACCAATGGGTGGGTCTTTTTTTTTCATTGATCACTCTTTTACACGAACACAACTTTCTTTCTATCTATTTATATCTATTTATCTATATCTTTCCTTAAAGCTTAAAAAATGAAGGGGTACAATAAATGTAATAAGATATATCTGGCTTGTACGATTGTAATTTACTTTACTTCTAGTAAATAAATATATAAAATAAAAAAAACCTGGAACAGCCTTGTTGTTATAAAGCAGTTTCTATTCATTAGACTAACTGGCAATGTAATAGATGTGATGCAGCTGTGCAAGTGGGAGAACTGACAGCATGCTTAATGGCAAACTATAAGGGCAATGAAGGTCATTGATAATACAACTTTGCTATTACCAGCTGAAGTCACTAAAGTCACTATGATGGACAAACAGTATTCAGTATTGCTCCAGTAGTTGATCAATAAATATGTCATTATATTGCAAAATGATGCTATAGCTTAAGGTGGGAAAATGCAAATGTCATCTCTAGTTGGAGGTGCAGGAGATTTACATGAGTTATTAACTCTTCAGTATTGGTATCAACTATCTATAGACCCTAAGTGCATTTTATGGGTTAAAGAGTGATTGAGTGAATATGCATAGGTGCATGCTCAACTTCATGTTGATACACTTTGATGTGGCATATGATAAGCACGAGGGTGCAATCAGGGAAAAGATCCTGTAAAAGGTACATCATCTCATTTGCCACTGGAGTATCATTAAGTACAGATCAATGACAACACAGAATGGGGTTGGACCACACAGTATTTATGAAATTCTGATTCAATGCAACACCGAATATAGATATGTAGCTTTCATGCTAATTTAAAGGTTGCAAAAATGTGTGGCTTAACAGTGGCGAAACATACATTCTCGCTACAAGCATGAGGAATGGTATTTTATGTCTTCCTCCATTTTGCTTTATGAGTCGGGTCTTGAAATAAAGTCATCAAGAGCTGCTTTAGGTTCCAGCTGTGGAATTGGCCTATGCAGTTTGATTCCCGATTTGTCTGGATTGTCTAGGCTGGATTACTGTAACGCACTCTACTCTGGAGTCGCACGAGCTTCATTGGCTCGTCTCCAGCTTGTTCAAAATGCTGTCGCTCGCCTTTTGACTGGAACTCGAAAGAGGGAGCACATTACGCCAATTTTGGCCTCCCTACACTGGCTCCCAGTGCACTTTTGAGTTCATTTCAAAATTCTTTTATTTGTTTTTAAATCGTTGAATGGGCTCGCCCCGCCTTACCTCTCTGAGCTGCTCCACCTATATGCTCCTGCCCGGTGCCTCAGGTCAGCTGATCAGCTGCTCCTTGAGGTACCAAGGTCTAAGCGGAAGCTCAGAGGGGATAGAGCCTTTTCTGTTGCTGCTCCGGCACTCTGGAACACCTTGCCGCTGCACATCAGACAGGCCCCCTCACTGTCCATCTTCAAATCCTCCCTAAAAACACATTTTTATTCTTTGGCTTTCGACACTGGCTGAGGCATTGCTCCTGTTTTTAGTGCTTTTAATGTCTTTTAATTTTTAGTGTGTTTTTTATAGTCCTTCGTTTTACGGTTTTTAATGGTTTTTAATTGTTTGTAATAGCTTTTTGTTCATGAGTTCTCATGTACAGCACTTTGTGGCAACTGTAGTTGTTTAAAGTGCTTTATAAATAAAGTTATTATTATTATTATTATTGTCGGGAATAATAATAATGCAACCTTATATGGTTATTTTAAACGTAACTTGAGTCGTAGCGTCTTTCTGGTCGCCACTAAATTTTCAACATGTTGAAAATTTCGGCGACCTATGACCGGTTCCCGGCAGTCGTAAAGGTCGCATAATTGGGACAGGCCCTTTAATCTCCTCTAGAATGTATTTTTGCTAAGGTTGAAAACAATGTAGTTAGTGCTCTTTGTCATTTATCATCTTCTGCATAACAGTGCTGTACTGGCAGTTTGATAAAGATGCAAGCTGAAATAAACACCAACTCTTGCTTGAAGATCATCAACTCAGATAGGTGCATACTTTGACCTACTTGAGAAGTACTACAACTTGGGGTTCTTCTTTTGCTGGATACAGAGTGACTGGACCCTATATAATAGCCTCTCAATTTTTAATCTGTTATTCAACCATAATCTAAATTTTGTGAACATAAAGATATGCTTGGCACAGCGAAAAATGAGATAATGTCCTGAATTACATACTTGAAAATTGTGATTTTTAAAAATTTTATTTGGGGGACGGGGAAAGAGAGAAAGGCCCCAGGACTGACTGACAGGCATGATCCCTGGGGTTAGGGCCTGGCTGCATTAAGGTTGGGTCCAGTTTGTTTGATGATGTTTGGGTCTCAGAGTCCAGATCCCGAGTCAGACTTCAGTTTCTATTCTCTCCCATGTTCCATTTAGTTCCTTTGGTGGTTTTAACAGGACCACAATATTACCAACCAGTCTTTTTAAAGAGCTGGGGCTAGTCTGAGAATTCTCAGCTCCGTCTCCACCTCAAAGTAGTATGGGATTGTCAATTTCTTTCTCCCGTTGGCAACTCTTGTCCTGGACAGTTACATACCCTTTAGCTTTGCAATTTTCCAAGGCAGCTTTTGCCCCACGCCCTAGTCATCCGACCTCCATTCAAACTATTGCAATCTGTTCATCTTAATGGCCTATTTAAAAGTAATTAGGAATGGACAATATATGGTAACCTTTGCCAGCACTGCCCACATTGCCTGACAAAAAATTTTAAACTATTTTCTTTCTAGTCATAAACATTTCTTACCCTGTCATTGTCAGTTTAAGGGATGTCATTAGCCAAACTCTGTTTTCTTTGAATTTAAAGGAATTCACCAGTTTTAGTCAAACGTTATTGTAAATAGATCTTTTGAGGGTAAACAAAAGGAAAAAAAAAAGAGCGAGATGCGATATGGAAACAGACCATTGAAGCCTTCTGAATCTGTGCTGTTCATCAACCCCCATTTACACTAATTATACACTTTCCCTTCTTATATATTCTTCCTGCATTTCCAGAAGCATTAATTTATTTAAACACTAATTTTCCCTACAGATATATGGATACGCTTCCTCCGACATGGCACTTTTGGGGGTACAAATATCAGTCTTATGCCAGCAATGAAGCTTCATGAAATAAACATACATCTTCCAAAGTGACAATGTCTAACTAGCTTGCTAAATTTACAAATTAGTTCAAAGTTGATTTGAAATCTAAAGTCAATGAAAATAAATTTGCCTGTGATTTTATACTGGTTTCCCAGTATTTCCTTCTATGCAGTCAGATATGTACAGTAAGGAATACATTGCTGATATCCATTAACAAAAACAATGCAGGAGGCAGGTTAATAATAAACTACTGCACGTAAGCCCTCTGGAGTTAGCAGGCAAGATGTAAATTGGACACTAATTCACAATTGGGAATTTTCTATCTCTTTATACCACATATCACCATTAGATTAATCTGCATTCCTATAAATTGAACACTACTTGGAAACTTCAAGGTGGCAAAAATACAGAATGCAAGGTACTACGAGAGTAGTCTGTAGTAGAACCACATATGTGGCACTGAACAATCTGTTGTGGCCTACAATGGTAGTATAAGAGCTAAAGCCAAGGAAAACAATTACTGCATCTAATTCTCAACTACCTATGTGTAAGAAATGTTTATGACGACATGGGTAGGATAGAATACCACACAATCCTTGTGGAGATGAGGAAATGAAGGCACTGAACATCTGCAGTGTAGAAGTGTTGTCCAACTCAGGACCACTTCAGATTAGATCTAGGACCTCAAAGTTAGGCATCCATGACCCTAAGACCAGGAGCAAGGGAAAGGCAATACACTACAATACGTAGTTTCATAACCCAGTATATCCTCATTCTATGTTTTCCATCAGGTGAGGAAAATAACTCTAGTACAAGTTGAATGGAAAACAAAAACATCAGAAGCTGTGCCAATTTAATGATTAAGGACTGTACTGATTCAAAGTAGCAGATCATCTTGCTATAACAGGTGTGTGATTCAACAAGGATTCCTGTCATCGAACGTATGTGATTGCAAACTATCAAATAATTAGAGGTTGCTAGTCTGCGATCAAGTCCAGCATGTAAGTGCAAAAGTGCTTGTGAGTTTCCAAGCATCTTCAGTCATTTAGCACTCCATGAATCACTAACTATCAAGCCATTTATTTATACTGTTTTCTTTCTGTTGATCATTCACAATCTATGCCAATACATTATTCTGAATCCCACATGCTACTGATGTCAGGCTAACTGATTGTAGTTACAATTTCTCTTACTGTTTTCTTAAATATTGGAATAACATTAGATACTTGCCAATCAGTGAGAACCATTTAAGTATGGAATTACAAAAAAATACCATCAATGTATCCACAATCTCCATGGCCATTTCTTTCAAAATTTCTTCAGATACTTATTCATTCAGAACATGGTGAACCTTTAGACTTTTCTACTTAAGAGGGCATCAGAAGGATAGGTATCTGCCTATCAATCCATTTACATAGTTGGTGTGGAATGTGGCACTAAGGTAGATAAACCATGATCATACTGAATTGCAGGGCACGTATGAGAAAGCTTCTACTGTTTCTTCAAATTCTTGTTATGATAGCGATGCCTTGGCAGTGTTGCATCATTCACTATGTTGCACAGGCATCACTGACAGCAGTACAAGCGATCCCATGAAAGGTCTGGTTAAAGAAATTGCAGGGGCAAGCCATTGGGCTCGTTCCTGCTCCACCATGACATGGCTGATCTTTGCTTCAGTATCACATGGCTGATCTTTGCTTCAGTATCACTTTCCTGCACTCATTTTCTTCAATTTTCCTATTAAATATATATTCCTTTGAAATTAAACCGTGAGCCCCAACTACCCTCCTGGATAAGGAATTTCAAAGACTCACCAACTACTAGGGAAGAAGGGTTTTCCCATCTCTGATCTGAATGGGTTGCACTTTATTTCGAGACTGTAATACTCGGAATTACATACTCCAGTCATAGAAAAGTCAACTCTGCATCTACCACATAAAACTCATTAAAATTGTTGTGCTTCAATGGCATTACCTTCCATTCTCCTAAATTCAAGAGAATACAGGATCTGCCTCTAAACTCTCATACGTCAAACCTGCCATTCGTGAATCAGTAATAGGGGCGGCATCATAATGGCGCAGCGGTAGAGTTGCTGCCTTGCGCCAGAAACCAGGGTTAGATCCTGACTATGGGTGCTGCCTATATGAAGTTTTTACATTCGCTCCATGACCTGCGTGGGTTTTCTCCGGTTTCCTTCTACACCCCAAAGACTTAGATTTGTGGACTAATTAGCTTGGTGTAATTATAAATTGTCCCTAGTGTAGAATAGTGTTAGTGTGTGTGAATTGCTGGTCGACGCGGAGTCGATGGGCCGAAGGGACTGTTTTCATACTGTAATTAAAGCAAGTACATGCTTCCTTAGAGAGGGGGACTAGAACCATAGAAACTATTCTTGACATATTCTTACCAAAGCCTCTATAATTGGAGGAAGACACTTCCCTTGTACGTTCGTCATTTTGCAATAAATGGGAACGTAATATTTGCTTTCCTAATTGCCCGTTGAACCCATTTACTAACTTTCAGTGATCTATGTACACCAAAATCTTAGTCCCATGGATCATCAACATATAAATTGCTCACAATTAAAAACAAATTCTCCTTTCATTTTCCCGCAAAATGTTTTGCTCATTTTCCAAGACATTTAATTTTTCATATACATCTGTCCATTCCTTTAACTCATTTCTATTCTATTGGATTATCTTTGTGGATGACGTTGTCACCTAGCTTTGCGTAATATGGTCTGATCTGGTGGTAATACAATTCCCAGATTGAATTCATTGATTATAGTTAACTCTGGGAACTCAGCAACCATCCTGTTGCACACCATTGGTCCGTTTCCCAAATCAATATTTATAAAGCATTTAATATTCTAATCAGTGTTTGCTAAAGCCTTTTACTTCGCACATCCTCTACTGGCTTATTCATCGCACAATATTAAGTCTGAAATAGCTTGCTCCCTCTTGATGGTGCCTCAATAAACTATTTGGAAACCATCTAATTTACATTTAATAAATTTATCCTCCACATTAATAATGTTAAGTTGGCTGACCCAATCCATGTAGGTTAACCTTCCCCATTAATATTTTATGAGCGTCTAAATTTGTGATTTATATCATGCTCTACGTCACCACTGCTATTAGAGAGCATATAAAACATGCTCCTTGCCTTTTCATAGCTTCACCCAGACTCCACTTTCAAAAATGCTCCTCAGTTGATCTACTTTCCGTGTTATTAAAAATATTGAGTTCAAAATATCCACTTAGGGAAGGTGTCAAATAAAATCCCAATGTTTGCACTGAAAATGTAAGCTCAAATGGTTATTCCTCCAGCCAAGTTATCTCAACAAAGTATGTTAACACTGGCATGGTTAATTGGAGATATTTGCTCAAGAATGGCATATCTAAATAAAGCAGGAAAACCCAATGTGTCTAATTCATTATTTATAAAATAGAGGGTGTTTTGATAGGGTAGCCATCGCTTATCAATCAATAACCCAAACATTAACCAATGCTAAATGACTCAAAATCTCTCACAGCCTTGTTCTAAAAAGACATGTGGTGAGCATGACTGACCTGGACAAAAAAGCAACGCTTGACCAAGAGTGGTATCAAGTAGCCAGTGTAGTACCCCAAGCAAGTTGTAAACGAACTAGCATTCCCCCCAGCTAAATACAAACCTAAAACTAGATCATGAAAATTACGACACAAATGCAAGGAGGTCCCCCGGCAATTTAAATCAAAAAGGCAATTTTGCGCTGAAATGAAACTCCTTCAAATGCAATTTGATAATGACAAATAAATATTGGTCAGGACGACAGGGGTATAGTGCACTGAGATGAGTTCCATTCAGAAATGAAAAGTTGATTTGGGATTTTGTTTTTCACCTAAAAGTTATGGTTGCAGTTGGTGTAAGCCAATCACCCCAAAACACAGGTGTAGAATTGAATCACGGCGATGCCATGCTAGGCCTCAACAGCTTCACTTTTGATCACCGTCCAACAAGTCAGAAATGGGTACATAATTGAAAAATTGCAATATTCAATTCCATTCTGAACTACTCAGATAATGGAGTAGTCCATGCTCAAGTCCAGTAAGAGCACATAGCATTCATTCAGGCTGAGCTTTAACCAGATATGCACAACATCTGAATTATGACAATGTCTCACGTAATATGTGAATACCAAACATGTTATTACTTTTGTCTGTTTGGACATCTTTGATTATACATAGAAGCATACATCCCACACGTTGTCTCTCTGTTCTAACCCAACTATGAAGTAAAACAATTCAAATGTAATAAAGCCAAAAGACAGGCAAGCATTATAACACTTAAATTGTTAATTTCCCTGCTGTTCATTTCTGCAGGGAAAAGTAGATCCCACTATCATGACTTATCAATCACAGAAACACTAGGATGTACAGTACCTGGGTGTAACACCAACTCTCTGCCACTGGTCCACTAGACATTTCTCCAGGCGGAGGGGGTGTTGGCACCCTTGACATCGCCAGCTTGTCCACCGTTTTGAACCTAGATGCCACAGTGAATTTCAGGGTTTCTCCTGCAACGAAACACAATTAAATTACTAACCTCCAAATGTACAGATTGCAGGGCACAGCATCAAGTTAAAAGATTTTATTTAATGTACAAATCTAGAAAATTATTCCAAATTGCTGGAATTTCCATATACCAACAAAAATACTGGTTCAAAATGACCAATATGCTACTGCAGTCATTTTCTCATACACGGACAACCGCGCATAATATGACTGCATTTTAAATCTGGAATAAGGCGACGTAACGGGTCAAATGTGTTTTAATGTTGATAAACCCTCTCGCAAACTAACGCCCCAGTGCAAATCAATAAGTGGATATTCCATAGATTAATGGATGGTCTAATAAAATAACAATGTATTATTAACTCCAATTAGATTAACAACGGTATCTATAAATGTAAATGATTGACAAAAATGCATTTACACACTCACATGCCCATTTTGGTGCTTTTAGCCTAAGCAATAAAGTTTCCCATCATGCACTGATTCATCTCAATCTTCACATCAGCATTCAAAATGAGGTGGCGGAATGGACTGGTTTCTTTTCACAAAAATAAAAAAACAAAACAAATTATTACCAAGGCAGAATGCAAGGAACAGAAACCAATAAGGAGGGGGCAAAAACAGCTCATCACAATGCATATGGCACCCAAACCAAATGTGTTGCTAATTTGATTCAACTGCTTATACTAATTTCCATGAAACACAATTACTATTCTTTCAATTAATTCCCATTTCAATTCCCGTTTTACCATTCTTCTAAGCACCCTTCTAATTAATGTATGTTTCTTTGATTTTTGGAAAGACTTCCCCAAATTAGCACCTCGTGATTTTCGATTCAAATTGCCTTGTTTCTGCCCAACTGACCGGACCATCGATAAATTGTAGTTTACAGCTCTCTGGCTCATCCATTTGTATATCTACATTTTTTTTTAAACATGCCCTCTGCATTTAAGCCCAAATGATTACAAAAAGCAAGGAACCAAGTACCAGACCCTGTAAAAAATCAAAATAACAGAATGCCAGTCACAAAAACAACTATCAACCATCATGCTTCCTTGCACAGTCAATTTTAGATCCAATCTGCCAGTCTCCCCGAGATGTTATGAACTAAATCCTTTGCCTCTTACTGCTAAGAAATTATCTTAATTCATCTTTCAGTGCAGAGTAACTAGAAACAGGATAAAATATGGGGTGGAGAGAAAGCTAGGAATGTGGCTCCTATTTTGGTACTTTGGACCAAACCCACCATTCCTGATCAAATGCACTTTCCCATTCTCAACCTTTCACCCATTCTGATATCTCTTTGGCTCCTCTACTGCCATTGCAAGGCCCAACGTAGAACTAAGCATTTAAAAAAAAGTTTAACAGCAGAAACTGTAACCTCTCTCTATCACTGTACATGCAGAGCACTGAAACAAAAGAAGAATTGTATCATGCATGGAGGCCAAGCTTACCGGTTCAATCTCACAAAACAAAAGTACATCATACCCTGCCATTAGAATTTTGAAAATGTATGTACAAGTTAACATAATAGTACTGACATCCGCCTTGAATTGGCGCATCAAGGTTTTGGCCTGCATTCTGCAGTTGTGGTAACAGTAAAACGCTTAGCATTCGTCATCATTACATCACTGAAAGAGTAAATTGAGGTACATAATTCCATCCCACTGTTCTGTAGTTTACTGTGCAAAATGGAAACAGGACTCATCAATCAACAAACTAAGCGGTGCTGCTGTATGGCTGTCAGATTAAAAAAACAAAACAAATTACAGCAGTTCTAAAAATGTACAAAAGCAGGCAGCATCGGTGGAAAGAAAAGGTTCCCATTTCAATTAGATGGCCCAATGAAAGGTCATCAAGCCGAAATGATAAAACCACTACCCACTCCACCACTTTCTTCTTCTCCAACCTACTTTGGTTGTGTGTGCACGTGGACATGTAATTGGCATTTAGGTCTTCCAATAAGCTCATAATTAAAAATACAAATCTGTCAAATAGTTGTTCTTCAATTTATTGAAAGCCTGTTAATAAATGAATACACAACAATAAAGTGCTACAAATTCTAGCCTGTAGAAATACAATGATTATTACCAGCACTAGATCAATTATGGAGTTTGCACTAAGGACTTTGGTTTTCCTTTTGCACTAGTATTAGGTTTATTTATTGGAAATGTGTTTATTATCTTTCTGCATTGTGTATACAGGCCTGTTATGCTGCTGCAATTAAGAATTTCACTGTCCTGTTGGCGGTACACATGATAACACTCTTGACTCCTACATTATTGCCAATACAAAAACTAGCTTTCCAAAACCAATCCTTAACATTATGGATTTTTCGCCTTCCATCACATTCCTCACTGTGATGGAAGGAGAAAAATAAAGTTCAAGTCCTTCCCTTGTTGTTCTTCCTTGGTCGGGGGCCTCGAGCCCCCCGTTGACGGGATAGTCTTGAGGCCCGTAGCTGGCGGCGTTCGGGCCCTCCGCATCGAGGCATTCAGCTCCCGCATCGGGGGGTTGTCAGCCCCGGGTGATCAAACCTCACGTCGGGACTGGACGAACCTTCTGCGGCGTTGGACCTCCCGACTAGCCTCTCCCGAGACTGAGCCCTTGATGGTAAGTCCACAGGCCGCGGTGGGAGCAATCCCAGGCAAGGCATCCGCTCCGATGGCAAGTCCGCGCCCCGCGGTGGGGCTCACGACTGTCCGAGGCGGCTTCCAGCTCCAGCGATGGTAGGCCGCTGAGCCCTGAGAATGTGATCCGAAACTTGATCACATCTCCGAGAAGGTAAGAAACAGAAAAAAAAGTTTCCCCCGACCCCTCCCCCTCACATAAAACAAACAGAACATTAGAACAAACTTTAAACGCACGCTAAAAATAACAAAAAGGATGAAAAAACGAACAGACTGCCGGCAGGGCTGCCATCTCCCTCCTCCGGCGCCCCCCAGAGAGACTCTGTACAAAGCTCTCTACACAAAACTGTAAGAATCTGTATGAAAACAGATTAGCTATATTACTTTAAGCACACAGTGATGAATCGGGACAAAAAAAAAATCAAAAAAAAATCAGTTCACACGTTTTGAGCCAGATACTACTTTTCTTTCTAAAATTGAAAGGTATTTGTTTATATGACTCAGTGCTTTTGGGATACAAACAGGGTTGAACAAAATGTCCTCTAGGCTTGTGTCTCACTTGACTGACACTATCATGGTTAAGTGTGCTGACCTCATACCTATGTTGCACACTGAATTGTAATGAATGTGGACACCGAGCCATTACGCTGTATGCCAAACAAGAATAGCCTAGGCGAGTTTGAGTTTAGTTTAGTTTACTGTCACGTGTACTGAGGTACAGTGAAAAGCTTTTGTGTGCTAACCAATCAGCTGAAAGACATGCATGATTTCAATTAAGCCATCCACAGTGTATAGGTAAAGGGAATAACTAAAATAACGTTTAGTGCAAGATAAAGTCCTGTAAAGGCCGATCAAAGATAGTCCCGAGGGTCTCCAGTGAGGTTAATGGTAGCTCTGGACTGCTCTCTAGTTGTTGGTGGGATAGTTCAGTTGCCTGGTAACAGCAGGGAAGAAACTGTCCCCGAATCTGGAAGTGTGCTTTTTTACACTTCTATATCTTTTGCCTGATGGGAGAGGGGAGAAGCGGGAGTGGCCAGGATGCAACTTGTCCTTGATTATGCCGGTGGCCTTGACGAGGCAGCATGAGGTGTAAATGGATTTGTCAATGGAAGGAAGGTTGGTTTGTGTGATATTGTGGACGCAGACCAGACGCCTGCAATTTCTTGCGGGCTTGGATGGAGCTGTTCCCAAACCATCCCGATAAAAAGCTTTCTATGGTGCATCTGTAGACGTTAGTGAGTTGTTGGGGGACATGCTGAACTTCCTAAGCCTTCTAAGGGAGTAGAGGCATTGATGTGCTTTCTTGGCCATTGCTTCAATATTGATGATTAAAAGATAACAAGCATCCTGTACATTACTCAGGCAGTTATGTGTACCAAGAAGCAAAATATTACTATTCCTTCTCAAATTCTGCTACATATTTACAAAAGGGTTCCATTTTCTGGAAGAAAGATATTCAGTCCGTACAACACTAAAGCACAACATCTACCACAATGTGTTGCTTGAAAAAATGTAACCAATTTTGTGTACAAGAACCTTCCACACTTTCAAAATGGTTCATTAAAATGGAAACTATAGACACCAATGAGACTAAGTCAGTCATACAGCACAGAAACAGGCCCTTCAACCCAACTTGTTCAATGCTCACCAAGATGCCCCATCTAAGCTCGACCCATTTGGCCCATATTCGTCTAAACCTTCAAATACATGTACAATTGTCTTTTAAATGTTATTATATCTGCCTCAACAATCTTCTCTGGCAGCTCATTCCATACACCCACTACCTTGTGTTGAAAAGTTGCCCCTTGGGTTCCTATTAAACCCTCGGTCTTCTGTGTTCCAAGGAATAAAGTCCTAGTTTGCCCCACTCTCCCTATAGCATAGACAGTGTTCTGGCAACATCTTCACAAATAATTTAAACACTTTTAGAGCTTATTCCTTCCAAAAGAAGGGTGACCAAAACTGATGACAATACTCTAAATGCAGCCTCACCCTTCTACAACTGTAACAAAACATCCCAACTTCTATACTTAATATCCTGACTGATGATGCCCAATGTACCAAAAGCCTTCTTTACCACCTTATCTACCTGTGATGACACTTTCAGGGGAACTATGCACATGTCCTCCTAGATCCCTCTGATCTACAACACTACCCAGGGACCCTAACATGCCCTGATTTGACTTCCCAAAATGCAACACCTTACACTTATCTGCATTGAACTCCATTAGCCGTTCTTCAGCCCAAATGCCCAACTGATCAAGATCCTGCTGTCATTTTTGATATCCATCTTCATAGTTTACGACACCACCTACTTTAGTGCCTTATGCAAATTCAAATGAACGGAAGTTAAATCCTGTACCAGCATGGTGCAAATATCAAGAGATAGGAGGAAGAATGAGAACAAAGGTAGCAAGACCATGTTTAAAAATCTCTAGTAAGGAAATTGCTAACACCAATGTTACCATTCACACTAACTTGCCAGGCAAAATTTAGATTTTTAATACAGCTTACTCACCTTACTTATAGGTAGCAACTCTGTGGTTGCCCTTTTTAATTTGTGAATTCCAATTTCCGGGGAATGTTGCCTTCACTCGAGAATATTGTGTTTCAGTTAGTATGGAGTCATTGCCAGAGCTTTTATACCTACAAAACACAAGATTTTCTTGCTTTTATCAACAGCGAGTAATTCCAATCTGTCTATTTAAATCACTTCATTGCATAGTTAGCTACTTTGAATTACAATCCAATTCAACATTTCGTAGAGTTTGATACATTTGACACCAAACAAGGAGTGAAATAGTCCACTTTATATCAGTTTGAATGAAATAGATTTCTATACAAATTAGAAAAACACTAATGGCAAAAGTTGAGCATTAGTAATTCAAGGATTAAGAGGTCAAGTTTCATTGGAATCTCTGGAGAAGCAAACTACCCACAATTGGGAAAAAAACAGTAAAACAGTAAAGAGCTAATAGTCCATTTAAAAGCATGATCAGAGTGAAAATGTTTGTTTTTAAATTGGGGAAAAAAGATTCAATGAGGTTAAAAGATTGAATTTGCAACATCTTCACCTTGGTAGACTGTACAGTGTACAGGTGCATCCTATAATGTGCGTTTTGAAAAAGGTAAGATAGACACAAAATGCTGGCGTAACTCAGTGGGTCTGGCAGCATCTCTGGAGAGAATAGGTGACGTTTCGGGTGAAAACCCTTCTTCAGACATTTATAAAGGTAATTAGATGCAATGTTAAATACATTAAGAAATATTATTTGTATTATGTCGATCTAATTGGTTATAACACAATTTTGATCAGGAACTAGAGAACCACTCAAGTTACTTTGGAAATAAGTAAGCAGAAAAAAAGCTCTTGGAAATGCAGTGATCAGACATCATCATCTCTTAAGAACACAGCTGCTACTTTCCCCACAGGGACCCACAAAAATTGACATGCAATCACTTCTATTGACACTTGTGCAAGAGGGGAGAGGGAGTGCTGGGGATGAGGGGAAATGAGCCGTGCCTGCACAGTTGGGGGCTATGGGTGAGGGGTGGAATATTATGATGGGGGAACGGGTGAGTGGTGGTATATTGCGTTGGGGGAACGGGGCCCAACGGGTCCCACTTGGTCTAGTATGTATATGTGTGTGCGTGTGTATCTATAAATATATATCTTATAACTATTTAAACTCTGATCTTGGATGTGTGTGTGTGTATATTTATTTTCACATCTCGAAAAGTTATTAATAAAAATGTTCACAAATCCGATCAAACTTGGAATTCAAAACTCCTGTTTTATTTAGCTGATCACATGACAATGGATTTGCCTGCCTGCCATCTGCTCACGCTGCAACTGACATCACATCCCACCCCTCACTCCTGTCGACTGAAGACCAAAGACCATTGCTGAAGACTGCGTCGGCCCTACCTGCACACCTTTGGTCGACGCTCGCCCGCTGACCAAAGATCATAGCTGAAGACTGTGTCGGCTCGAACGGCGCTCCTTTGGTCGACACTCGCTTGCGCCGACTGCCCGCGGCCTCCCCCGAGTCCACTTCCTGCATCCCTCTCCCTGTCTCTGCCCTCTCCCTGCCTCAAATCGGAAACCACAGCTCCAAAAGGCAGCAAGCTCCCCTCTCCCTGTCTCTGCTCTCTCCCTGTCCCTGGAGCCTGCAGCATGGAGCAACAGAGTATTGCGTTCGGGAGCCAGCCCTCCCCTGTGACGACCACTTCCCCCACTCCGGGCTCTGGATTGAAGCCGCTGACCACAGTCCCCTTTGGGTGATGCCCGCCCCGCTCCCCACCTCCTCCGCCTCCACTCCCCACCTCATCTCCCACCCTCCTCCTATTCCTCGTCTCCTCCACACCCGAAACCCCCACACACACCGCAACCCCTCCAAACACACACCTCCCTCCCACACCCCTCCCTTCCGCACACCCCTCACAACTCTCCGCCTGCCCACACCCCCCTCTCCCAAAACCACCCCTTCCCACACATACCCCCCACACACCCCTCACCCCCCCACAACCCCTCTGCCCACACAAACCCTCCTAACACCCCCTCTCCCCACAACCCCCCCTCTCCCCCACAACCCCTCCTCTCCGCCACAACCCTAAAGAATCTTAAGAAAGAAATTAGAAAAGCTAAAAGATATGAGGTTGCTTTGGCAAGTAAGGTGAAAATAAATCCAAAGGGTTTCTACAGCTATATTAATAGCAAAAGGATAACGAGGGATAAAATTGGTCCATTAGAGAGACAGAGTGGACAGCTATATGCAGAGCCAAAAGAGATGGGGGAGATATTGAACAATTTATTTTCTTCGGTATTCACCAAGGAGAAGGATATTGAATTATGTGAGGTAAGGGAAACAAGTAGAGTAGCTATGGAAACTAAGAGAATCAAAGAAAAAGAAGTACTGACACTTTTGAAAAATATAAAAGTAGATAAGTCTCCAGGTCCTGATAGGATATTCCCCAGGACATTGAGGGAAGTTAGTGTAGAAATAGCAGGGGCTATGACGGAAATATATCAAATGGCATTAGAAACGGGAATAGTGCCGGAGGATTGGCGTACTGCGCATGTTGTTCCATTGTTTAAAAAGAGTTCTAAGAGTAAACCTAGCAATTATAGACCTGTTGGTTTGACTTCAGTGGTGGGCAAATTAATGGAAAGGATACTTAGAGATAATATATATAAGCATCTGGATGAACAGGGTCTGATTAGGAACAGTTAACATGGATTTGTGCCTGGAAGGTCAAGTTTGACTAATCTTCTTGAATTTTTTGAAGAGGTTACTAGGGAAATTGATGAGGGTAAAGCAGTGGATGTTGTCTATATGGACTTTAGTAAGGCCTTTGACAAGGTTCCTCATGGAAGGTTGGTTAAGAAGGTTCAATTGTTGGGTATTAATGCAGGAGTAGCAAGATGGATTCAACAGTGGCTGAATGGGAGATGCCAGAGTAATGGTGGATGACTGTTTGTCAGGTTGGAGGCCGGTGACTAGTGGGGTGCCTCAGGGATTTGTGTTGGGTCCACTGTTGTTTGTCATGTACATCAATGATCTGGATGATGGTGTGGTAAATTGGATTAGTAAGTATGCAGATGATACTAAAATAGGTGGTGTTGTGGATAATGAAGTAGATTTCCAAAGTCTACAGAGAGATTTAGGCCATTTGGAAGAATGGGCTGAAAGATGGCAGATGGAGTTTAATGCTGATAAGTGTGAGGTGCTACATCTTGGCAGGACAAATCAAAATAGGACGTACATGGTAAATGGTAGCGAATTGAGGAATGCAGTTGAACAGAGGGATCTAGGAATTTTGGTTGCCCAATTATAGGAAGGATGTCAACAAAATAGAGAGAGTACAGAGGAGATTTACTAGAATGTTGCCTGGGTTTCAGCAACTAAGATACAGAGAAAGGTTGAATAAGTTAGGTCTTCATTCTTTGGAGCACAGAAGGTTAAGGGGGGACTTGATAGAGGTCTTTAAAATGATGAGAGGGATAGACAGAGTTGACGTGGATAAGCTTTTCCCATTGAGAGAAGGGAAGATTCAAACAAGAGGACGTGTCTTGAGAATTAAGGGACAGAAGTTTAGGGGTAACATGAGGGGGAACTTCTTTACTCAGAGAGTGGTAGCTGTGTGGAATGAGCTTCCAGTGGAAGTGGTGGAGGCAGGTTCGATTTTATCATTTAAAAATAAATTGAATAGGTATATGGATGGGAAAGGGATGGAGGGTTATGGTCTGAGTGCAGGTAGATGGGACTAGGGGAAAATAAGTGTTCGGCACGGACTTGTAGGGCCGAGATGGCCTGTTTCCGTGCTGTAATTGTTATATGGTTATAACCACCCCCTCTCCCCCACAACCCCCCCTAACACCCCTCTCCCACACCTCCCCCCCCACACCACACAAACCCCCCTTCTCCCACACAACCGACCCTTAGCCCCCCCCACAACCGCCCCTTACCCCCTCCACATCCCTCACCCATAAGCCCCTCCTCCACAACACCCCCTGCCCACAAAGAGCGAATGAATAATATTAATATAATATCAATGGGGTGGTTAGTGAGTGTGTGTGTGTGTGTGTGTGTGTGTGTGTGTGTGTGTGTGTGTGTGTGTGTGTGTGTGTGTGTGTGTGTGTGTGTGTGTGTGTGGGGGGGGGGGGGGGGGGGTGGGGGGGTGGTTAGAGAGAGAGAGAGAGTGTGAGTGTGTGTCGGTGTCTCAGCAGCTCCCCCCCCTCCCCCCGCAACCGTGCGGTGAGGGGACGGAACCCAACGGGTCCACTTGGTCTAGTATATTACTAAAACTCTCATCTTGTTTGTTATTATGTCTATGATTCTGTCTGTGTGATCTTTACAAAATCGAGTTTGACAAGCTTGCACCGGCAATTAGCAGTGTATGACGCCACAATGGGGTCCATTTACATAAACTGCCATTCAGCAGTGTTCCACCCCACAATGACATCACAATGGGATCTCATTTACATAAAAACTTGCTGTCCCCGATAAAAGCACGTTAGACACAGACACGGACTGGGCCCTGAGCACTGCGCCGAACCCGCGGATGGGCCTCTCCCTCCCCCTCCAGCGGCTCCAGACCGCAGCCTCGGCCTCTTCCTCTCCCTCTGCTCCAGACCGCTCAGCCCATCACCCCCAACAGCTACAACGTGTTGGTGTATATGTATATCCTGCAATTACACCAAAACGGTACACAATAGCACTACAATGTTTGGCCCACCTTACTCACCATTGTGCTGTTGTTTGGTGGTTTCAAGTTTTGTTCAGATTGATGGTAAATTTTACAAGTTATTCACAATTTAAACTTTACAAAAAACAATTTGACAAAAATCTCTTCCATCGCAGTTAGCAGCGTATGTCACAATGGGATCTATATTACAGAAACTGCCCATCAGCAGTGCTCCACCCCACAATGACATCACAATGGGATCGCATTTACACAATCTCTGGCGTCACAACGGGGATCCGTCAGCCGCATGTGCGCAGTTGGGGGTGGTTTGCTGGGCCGGGATCGCCATTTTCACTGAGCATCGCCTTGTGTATGGGTGAGTGTTGGAATATTGCGTTGGGGAGGGGGCCCAATCGGTCTGCGCTTGGTCTAGTTCTCATCTAAATTCCTATTTGATGGCAAGTGAAATAAAATTAATGTTTCAGATCCTGCATTTTTGTACTAAAAATTTTTGTTTGCCTTTTATGAAGACTGACTAAAATATTTTAGACAAGATAAACAACACTTTCAAACTCCCTCTTCACACTTTCATTGGATTACTATAGCCCATCAGAAAGTGTTCCACATTATCATTGCTCATTATAACAGTGCAATCATTGAGGATTTTAAGTTCTCAGTCTCTCTACAGGATGTCTTTAGTTCCCATCTGAAAAATCACTAATGAGCCAGGGCACATTTAAAAAGTAATTCAAGCTAATTATAGAATATTTATCTCAACAGGACTAGGATATGAAAGTGAAATTTTGATATTTTAGTTATTCACAGACCATTAGGAACCCCACATTTAATTTCAGGCATCAAATTTCATCTCGAAGACATTTTGATCACATAGGGAATATAGTGCAGAATTCAACAGAATGATACAGATTTAATGTAATAACAAATTATAGATACTTGTTTTACATTTTGAGTTGGAAAGATTAGGAGGAGCTAAAATCATAATGTCACCCCAAATAGAACTCTGGGGGGGATATAGAAACAACTTTCTCTGACTGCAAGTGTCCCGAACTAGGGGAATATAATAAATTAGAACTAGCATTTGAGAGAAATCACAAGGCTATGTTTTCCGATGGTGCGAAAATCTGGACCTTTGTTTCCCCCCCCAAAAAGGAATTAATAAGAAAAATGCAACAAAATGTAGATACCTGGAGACAGCCAAGTTTATCCTGCACAATTCTGCCCTCCATCTTCCTGCATGGGATTTCAGTACCAATTCCAAAGAACTGATTCCCTTCTTACCAATGTTTGTCACGGACAAATGCTGCATCAATTTTGAAAAATTTACAAAACTTTGCTTTTCTTTTCTACATATGGTATAAAGTTAGCCAATAGCCGGTGGCACAGCAGTAGAGATGCTGCCTTAGCGCTGGAGACCTGGGTTTGATCCCGAGTATGGGTCCTGTCTGTATGTTGTTTGTACGTTCTCCCTGTGGGTTTTATCTGAGATCTTCAGTTTTCTCCCACACTCCAAAGACGTACAGGTGTGGAGGTAAATAGGCTTGGTAAATGCAAAAATTGTCCCTAGGTGTGTAGGATGGTGTTAATTTGCGGGGATCACTGGTCGGCGTGGGTCCAGTGGCCCGAAGGGCCTGTTTCCCCGCTGTATCTCCAAAACTAAAAACTAAAAAGTAGCATATCCTGCTTGCTCACACTCAGTAGTTCACTTGCATATCAAACCCTATGCAGGATAAAAAACCCTGCAGGTTTTGGTTTATGCCAACAGCTTAATATTAGTTGAGGTACAGCATACTGGCACATGGAATATTTTCTTGAGAGTAAAGACTTATACAGATGACCATAAACATGACATCAACTGATGCAAATTGCATTGGACAGAATAGACTCATTTCTTTGTTGAATTTTAACTTCCAAAGCAAAGGAATCAACCTGTCTGAAAAGTAACCAGGAGGTAGGAGCTATTGGATGCCACAGAATAGCAGCAGTAGAGTTGCTGCCTTACAGCGCCAGAGACCTGGATTCAATCCTGACTATGAGTGTTTGTACGCTCTCCCAGTATCCGCGTGGGTTTTCTCCCTAAGCTCTGGTTTCCTCCTAATTACAAAGACGTACAGGTTTGTAGGTTAATTGGCTTCCGTTTTTAAAAATTGTAAATTAGGATTGTGTAGGATAGTGCTGATGTATGGAATCATTGGTCGGCACAGTCTCAGTGGACCGAAGGGCCTGTCTCCACGCTGTATCTCTAAACTGAACAGATAGCTGAGAGTTTGGAAGCTTAATGGCCAAGGAGGGATACAACATTGAAAAAGATAAATTAGATTAATTGCAAGTAATTCTAAACATCGAGTGGTCAATGGACTTACAAATACAGAAGAAACGGAAATAACTCTAGAATTAATCAACAATAGGTGAACAGTGCTATGAAGAACAGCAACACCTCTTGAGATGGATGAAATAAAATAGCTAAATATAGACTACTTAGCCTATTTTAAAAACTCAGATTGTAGTATGGTCTTCTGGACTCGAGTTAGAATTCAACAAATTTCAGACATTCAGCATTGCTAGGATTTCTATTTCATCCTTCCAGCAGTTTTTGCTTCCTCAATTTAAAGCTCCTCAAAACGTTTGAAGACAATGCATTGGAGTAACTTAGCAGGTCAGGCATTTCAGGAGATGCTGCCCACTGAAGTCATTTGTACTTTGGGCACATTCCAAATTAGGCTCCATATTTGGAAAAAAAATTCTTCAACATGAGGTAGCCTATTTTCACTGAAGACTACATTGTGTATCTTTTAAAAATGTAGCAATCAGAACGTTTATACAACAAGCATCTCAGAAATGGTGTCTAAAGAGAGAAGTAATCACGATTGCCTTTATCTTATGTTAAAGACAACTAAATTAACATAAAATTTGCATTTACATTGAAGTAATCTACTTGAAGGTCTGCCAATATAAATCAAGAACATCTCTTGTTTAAGGATTACAGCAAAACAGTGTTTTATAGTCTCGTTTCTGTAGTTAGCAAAACAAGATCAGCTCCCAACAGTAAACAAATCTCTTGTTCAACATCTCAAAGTGCTTTTAATTTTGCCTGGGCAAGTCACATGCAAGTTTATACTTGTTGTCTGGCTGGACAAATCAATTGTGGGCAAGTTCATCTGCAGGAGGCAAGGGATGTCATATTTTTCCCCAACAGTAGACAGTGCAATAAATAAGAACTAGAACAAACAGTACAAAATGAACCTGTTGCCCCAAGCCTGAATGTATCGTACGCTGGCTTTTTTCCACATTGGCCTTTGTTCATAACATAAAGCCTACTCCGAAAGTTTCCTGGGTAATTACAGTAACAATCAAGAATATAATGTTCAATGTACTAATGAAAGTACAAGTGGAACTGATGTATAGTTTTTACTTCAGAAATACAATATGAAGGCACTTGGCCAAATTTAGATCCAATATCAACTCCTTTTCCAAGAATAGTTGCACAAAAATTTATTCTAGCATATAAAGCCTGTGTACTTGGTTTACAAAAAAGCTACAAAATGTAAAAGGGATTTTTTGATTGTGTACAATCAAAGCGTCATGTTCACCAAAATAAAGTCCTCCTGGAAAAGGGTTTAAGTGAAAATGAGGGTATTTTATTACAGTGACTCCCTTTGACAAAGAATAGTTATTTAATGCAGTGAAAAATAAATGTAAATTCACACACCGAGTCAAAGTCATTAGTGAAAATTCATAAATTTTGAAATTTCTGCATTTGGGCAAAATAGAAAAACTCTGCCCTCCAGCAACAAAAACAATGTTGCATATTAAGTGAGATTTGTGTTTTATTCTCAAATTAGAAATATACAAAAGCCCCATTCATTGATGATGTTGAACCCTGTGGCTACTGAAAATAAAAGAAGAGATGATCAATTTAAAGGCCATAAAGGAGACAAATCAGCTAATCTTTGGACGTGGACGCTGGCACGAATTGGTTGCCGCTGCTCTCTCTTCACACTGTGTTTTTGATTTTCTGTTTTTGGATTGAATTCTGTTTTTAATTTGTGTCATTGTGATGTCTTTAATTACTTGTTTTACTCCGATTATATGTTTTTATTCCGATTACTATGTAAGGTGTCCTTGAGATTTTGTATGAAAGGCGCCCATTAAATATAAAATTTATTATTATTATTATTATTACTCTTGTTCCAAAAATAGTTGAAGAATATATTCTTGGATTTCAAAGCAGGAATTAGATGGAGCAAGACCTATTTGACCCAAATATTTCACTTCCATTTATTATTAGAAATAAAACTTACAAAACATTTTCTAGAACAGAAAAAGTGCCATCACACCAGATACAATGTACATTTTTTCAGACTATCATACCATCAGTCTTCAGCCTCCATCTATAATACAATTTTTTATTGGTAATTTATCTGAACTGCATATTCATTTGGATCTTTAAATAAAAATGGGCAATACAATAAAATAATAAAACAAAGCAAAACAAATAAACATGCAGTGACTAGTGGGGTGTCACAAGGCTCGGTGCTGTTACCCCAGTTATTTACAATATTTATAACGATTAAGACGAGGGAATTAAATGTAACATCTCCAAGTTTGCGGATGACAGAAGTATAGAAGGATAGATCGGAGGTGTCAGTGTTGCAGTTGAATAAAGGGGACTATGGTGCCATGAGGGAAGAGCTGGCCAAAGTTGACTGGAAAGATACACTAGCAGGGATGACAGTGGAACAAAAATGGCAGGTATTTCTAGGAATAATACAGAAGGTGCAGGATCAGTTCATTCCTAGGAGGAAGAAAGATTCCAAGGGGAGAAATGGTCGACCATGGCTGACAAGGGACGTCAGGGACAGTATAAAAATTAAAGCGAAGAAGTACAACGTAGCAAAGATGAGCGGGAAGCAAGAGGATTGGGTAATGTTTAAAGAACAACAGAAGATAACCAAAAAGACAATACAGGAAGAAAAGAAGAGGTACGAAGGTAAGCTAGCCAAGAATATAAAACAGGACAGTAAAAGCTTATTTAGGTATGAGAAGATGAAAAAATTAGTTAAGACCAAAGTTGGACCCTTGAAGACCAAAAAAGGTGAATTTATTATGGGGAACAAGGAAATGGCAGATGAGTTGAACAGGTACTTTGGATCTGTCTTCACTAAGGAGGACACAAACAATCTTCCTGATATAGTAGTGGCCAGAGGTTCTGGGGTGACGGAGGGATTGAAGGAAATCCACATTAGGCAGGAAATGATGTTGGATAGACTGATGGGACTGAAAGCTGATAAATCCCCAGGGCCTGATGGTTTGCATCCCAGGGTACTTAAGGAAGTGGCTCTAGAAATTGTGGATGCATTGGTGATAATTTTCCAATGTTCTATAGACTCAGGATCAGTTCCTGTGGATTGGAGGGTAGCTAATGATATCCCACTCTTTAAGAAAGCCAGGAGAGAGAAAACAGGGAATTATAGACCAGTTAGCTTGACATCGGTGGCGGGGAAGATTGCTGGAGTCAATTATAAAAGATGAGATAGCCGAACATTTGGATAGCAGAAACAGGATCAGTCAGAGTCAGCGTGGATTTACGAAGGGGAAATCATGCTTGACTAGTCTTCTGGAATTTTTTGAAGATGTAACTAGGAAAATGGACAAGGGAGAGCCAGTGGATGTAGTGTACCTGGACTTTCAGAAAACATTTGATAAGGTCCCACAGGAGATTAGTGGGCAAAATTAGGGCACATGGTATTGGGGGTAGAGTGCTGACATGGATAGAGAAGTGGTTGGCAGACAGGAAACAAAGAGTTAGGATTAACGGGTCCCTTTCAGAATGGCAGGCAGTGTCTAGTGGGGTACCGCAAGGCTCGATGCTGGAACCGCAGATATTTACAATATACATCAATGATTTGGATGAAGGGATTCAAAGCAACATTAGCAAATTTGCAGGTGACACAAAGCTGGGTGGCAGTGTGAACTGTGAGGAGGATGCTATGAGAATGAGACTTGGACAGGTTGGGGGAGTGGACTGATGCATGGCAGATTAAGTTTAATGCGGATAAATGTGAGGTTACCACTTTGGTAGCAAAAACAGGAGGTAGATTACTATCTAAACGCCGTCAAGTTGGGAAAAGGGGAAGTACACCGGGATCTGGGGGTCCTTGTACATCAGTCTATGAAAGTAAGCATGCAGGTACAGCAGGCAGTGAAGAAAGCGAATGGCATGTTGGCCTTTATAACAAGAGCAGCAGCAAAGAGGTCCTTCTGCAGTTGTACAGAGCTCTAGTGAGACCACACCTGGCGTGTTGTGTGCAGTTTTGGTCCTCTAATTGGCGGGACTGTCATATGCTGAGAGAATGGAGCAGCTGGGCTTGTTCACTGGAGTTTAGAAGGATGAGAGGATATCTCATTGAAACATACAAGATTGTTAAGGGTTTGGACACGTTAGTGGCAGGAAACATGTTCCCGATGTTGGGGGAGTCCAGAACCAGGGGCCACAGTTTAAGAATAAGGAGTAAGAAATTTAGAACGGAGACGAGGAAACAATTTTTCTAACAGAGAGTGGTGAGTCTGTGGAATTCTCTGCCTCAGAGGGCGGTGGAGGCAGGTTCTCTGATTGCTTTCAAGAGAGAGCTAGATAGGGGTCTTAAAAATAGCGGAGTCAGGGGAAATGGGGAGAAGGCAGGAACGGGGTACTGATTGGGGAGGATCAGCCATGATCACATTGAATGGCGGTGCTGGCTCGAAGGGCCGAATGGCCAACTCCTGCACCTATTGTCTATTGTCAGTAGAGGCCAATTCACTGGATGTTTTCAAAAGAATTAGATTTAGCTCTTAGGGCTAAAGAAATCAAGGGATGCAGGGAAAAAGCAGGAATGGTGTACTGATTTTAGATGATCAGCCATGATCATATTGAATGGCTGGCTCGACGGACAGAATGGCCTACTCCTGCACCTATTTTCTAAGTTTATGTTTCTCTACCTGCTGGAAATAGTTTGAAAGAGGTATATTTGCACATGCTATAGCTTTGTAGTGAAATATCCTTAAGCAAACTCAACCAATATTGGACATAATGCACTAGTCACGCTACTTTAAACTCCTCCACAAATATCATCTGTGAACATCTCACATTTAGAAGGTGTAGCTAAAAGGTCTGTAAAGAAAACAGTCACAAAATAAAAAATGTAAGAAAAAGGGAAAATGTGGAGGGAAAGGAAAACAAATTGAATTATTTGCTTGCTAAATGACAAGGATGACTGCAGATATCACTCACAGAACGTTTTTCTCATCCAACTAACAAAATGATGCATACAAGTCAGATGGGGCATGTTGGCTGCAAGGGGTGGAGAGTCCGACTGAAAATAATAGTAATAGCCATCTACAGCATATAAATATCTCCAACAGAACAAAGCCAGTGTTTCTGTCAGAACATCAACTAAACTTAGCATTTATCAGAATCAGAATAGCATGTTTCCTCTCACCATGCGAGAGGTTTAGATTCTGAAATTATTAACTGCAAGGTAACAAATATGGAAAATTCAATAGATAGTTGCATGCAGTTGGAAAGAATAGTGCATTTTATTGAAGAAATTGATTCACTTCTTAGAAAATTGCCAGAGGCCAAGTTTGAAATTCTCCCAGGCGTAAACAGGAAAAAAAAAATTGAAAATTTTCTGGAAAGCAGAAGTGAGATTTGACACACTCTTAACTGTACTGTAAAGTATTTGATGTTGAACGGATACCAAGAAAATACCAAAGGTTCCACGTATACGTCATTTCGCACATAAGTGATTTATAATGTAATGCTCAGATTTCATATTCCAGTAACTGGTTCCCAGAGTATTTGTGTTAATAAATCTAGTTCTATTAAATCTGTAAAATTAAAGAACCAATCTGTCATTAATAAAGAACGGATTAGCAAATGCCTACAGGTATTTGGAGCACATTGTAAGAACAGCAAGTTGGGTTTTACCCCATATGCTTGCCAACACTGTAAACTAAAGTTTCATTATTGATACTATTCACATTCACTTCCAAAACAGTCACAGTATGAAAATAAACATTCAATACTACACATCAAATTATTTTCTTATGAACAGGTTGTCAACATTTCACAGCAGGAAATAAAAACAGCTGAAAAGCAAAATATTGTTCTACTTTACGTAAATTTCTGACAAAGACAAAATATACAATTATATTTTGAAAACTCTCTTAAAGTATCAACATTCAACTTCCCAATACAAGGTAAAATAAGTCGGGAAGAATTGGAATAACACTTCAGAAGCCATGCGCTCACTGACCTTGAATTTACATTTAATTTTGCCTTGAATGGCAAATTAGTTCAAATGGGCATTTTATGATGTTGCACACTCCTATCGAAAAATGCGCTTTTAAAATTCAACAAAATCGAAATCACACGGATGCTGGAAATATGGCGGCGAGAAATGGCGACGCACACAGTTGCAGCGGCTCGATGTCCTCCCGGTCAGTGCTTCGTGTTTTTTGTGTATGTGTGCGTGTTGTTTTGTGCCCTGTGTACTTACTGTCGGGCGAACAACGTCTACGGCCGGCAGGATCTTCTTAGGATTGGAGCCGGTCGCGAACGGGGGGTTACCGCCGAGTTTGTCCGCTCATACAAGATCCCGGCGGACATAGCAAGGAGCCCCGACTCTCCGTGGATCACCATCCCCGCGGGGAGGAGGCGAAGACGGCGCAGAGAGAGAAGGCAAAGTGAGGCAGCAGGGCCGGCGCTCTGGCAAGGCTACGGAGGCAGCCACTGAAACCACCGCTTCCCAGCCTGGTTCTCACGAATGCCAGATCCCTCGCTAACAAGATGGATGAACTGAGGCTACAGACTGCAGCTAACAACGCCGTGAAGGACAGCTGTATCCTGTTGATCACGGAGACCTGGCTTCATTCTTTCATTCCGGACTCTGCTATCGAGCTAGCAGGCTACACAGCACAGCGTCATGACAGGACAAGAGACTCTGGTAAGAGCAGAGGTGGAGGGCTCTGTGTGTACGTGAACAACACCTGGTGTACAAACACAGTGTTTGTGGACAGTCACTGCTCCCCGAACCTGGAGTATGTGACTGTTAAATGCAGGCCCATTTATCTCCCTAGACAGTTTACTGTTGTCATGATAACTGCTGTGTACATACCACCGGATGCTAATGCTAACTCGGCTATCGGACATTTGTATGGTAGCACTAGCAGACAACAGAGCATATATCCTGACGGTGTTCACATCATAGCAGGGGACTTTAATCACGCGGACTTGAAGAAAATGCTCCCCAAATTCTACCAGCATGTTAAATGTGCTACAAGAGGAGCTAACACACTGGACAAGGTCTACTTCAACATCAAGCTGGGCTACAGGGCTAGACCACTACCACACCTGGGTTAGTCGGACCGTATGTCTCTGCTTTTAATTCCTGCATATGCCCCCCTCAGGAAAACCGCTCCTACCATCACAAAGACCATCACAACCTGGCCTGATGGTGCATCTCAGCAGCTGCAGGACTGCTTCGACCAGACCAACTGGGATGTGTTTGAACACCGGGACCTGGAGGTGTTCACAGACAGTGTACTGTGTTACATTAAAAACTGCATGGACACGGTCACAGTGGACAAACGCATCCGGGTCTACCCCAACCAGACGCCCTGGATGACCCGGGAGGTCCAGCGGATGTTAAAAGAGGAACACCGCTTTTAGTTCTGGCGATAGGGCTTTATACAGCACGGCCCGAGCTAACCTGAAGAGAGGCATCAGAGAGGCCAAATCAGACTACAGGAGGAAGATAGAGGACCACCTGGACAGTAACAACAGCAGGCAGGTGTGGCAGGGGATCCAGTATCTCACCAACTACAAGACCAACCTTGGAGCTGCTGAAGGTGACGCCTCGTTGGCAGAGGAGCTGAACCTCTTCTTTGCTCGCTTTGAAGTGGAGCCACCCGAGACAGCCACATCACACCACATGGTCCACAGCAGCCTAACCCTCAAGATAGAGGAGCATGAGGTGAGGCGCATGCTGCGGGCCATCAATCCAAGGAAGGCTACTGGACCCGACGGCGTCTCTGGACACGTGCTGAAGGACTGCGCAGACCAGCTGGCTGGAGTCTGTACGTGGATTTTCAACCAGTCTCTGGCCCAGTCCACTGTTCCACTCTGTCTGAAGTCCGCAACCATAGTCCCCTTGCCCAAAAAAACCCACAATTCCAGCCTCAATGACTACCGGCCAGTCGCACTCACACCAGTGGTGATGAAGTGTTTTGAAAAACTGGTCCGGGGTCATATCACATCACTCCTGCCCCGAAGCTTTGACCCCCACCAGTTTGCGTACAGAGCGAATAGATCTACAGAGGACGCTGTAGCCACAGCTCTCTATGCTGCACTGTCCCACCTGGAGCAGCGGGGGAGCTACGTGCGGATGCTCTTTGTGGACTACAGCTCTGCTTTTAACACCATCCTTCCCCACAAACTGGTGGACAAACTGGGGGACTTGGGACTTCCACACTCCACCTGCATGTGGATAAATAGCTTCCTGTCGGGTCGCAGCCAGAGAGTCAGAGTGGGCCATCACACATCCACGGCCCTCAGCCTCAGTACCGGCTCTCCACAGGGCTGCGTACTGAGCCCCCTGCTCTACACCATCTACACACATGACTGCACCCCCGCCCACCACAGCAACACCATTGTCAAATTTGCGGATGACACTACGGTGGTGGGACTCATCTCCGGGGGGGACGAGTACGCCTACCGGGATGAGGCGGAGCAGCTGACAGTGTGGTGTGGAGAAAATAACCTGCTCCTCAACACCTTAAAGGCAAAGGAAATAATAATAGACTTCAGGAAGAATAAAACGGACATGGTACCATTAATTATCAGAGGGGACTGTGTGGAGAGGGTGGCGGATTTCCGCTTCCTGGGAATCCATATTGAGGAGGACCTGACGTGGAGCGTGAACACCTCTGCGCTGCTGAAAAAGGTCCAGCAGAGACTGCACTTCCTGAGGGTGCTCAGGAAGAATAACATCACTCAGAGACTGCTGCTGTCCTTTTATCGGTGCTCCATTGAGAGCATCCTAACATACTGTGTATGGTATGGTACACCAGCTGCACAGCGGCTCAGAGGAAAGCGCTCCAGAGGGCCATTGACAACGCCCAGAGGATTGTCGGCTGCCCTCTCCTTACCTTGGAGGACTTACACAGTTCCCGCTGCATCAAAAAATCCCAGAGTATTATAAAGGACATTTCCCACCCCGGACACTCCCTGTTTGAACTGTTGCCGTCAGGCAGACGGTACAGATCTACAAGGACAAGGACAAACAGACTTAAAAACAGTTTTTACCCCACTGCTATAAAGGCACTAAATGTAGCTGCCAAGGAACGCAGGGGCGATACATACTAAGGGACTGTGGTACACTGTGAAATCGACAGAAGGATGTAGGGTTGGGTGTTTATGCATGCTATTTTCATGATATTTATTTTAGTTGTTTATCTTTTTTTAATATTTTACCTTGTATGTATCGTTAGCTTTTAGAAATGTTTGAATGGTGCACTGACTGGCTGACATTTTTAAATTTCATTGTACATGGTTCATGTTACAATGACAATAAAGAAACTATTCTACTATTCTATTCTAAATATGCGATTAAACCAGATACTGTTTTTAAAACAGCATTTTGAGTATTTAGATCATTGGAAGCTTTTACAGTACAACTTTCTTGGCCTGTTGGTGGGCCACAAAGACTACATTATACAGTGACTCTCGAGCAAAAGCATTCTGTAATGTCATGAACCAATACAAAACAATTAAAGGCAATTTATTCTCTTACTCTCTTTCTGTAGGTATGTTGCAAAGCCTACCTGAAGCGTCGCTGAAAATCTGTCGCTGCGGGTGTGCGCGATTTTGGCGCCGTTTAGAGGGGGCGGGTTTAAAACACGATTTTCTCTAGGCTGTTCAAATCGAAGATGTTCAGCCTAGTTAATTATTAACGAAAAATCGCTGGAAGACCCCGTCGCAAAAGCTATTATTAGTTTTAAAGGCCTCGTATAATAGTTATAGTAGTTTAAAAATCAATCTCTAAACCCGCGAACAACGGCAGCTGTCAGGGTCTCATAAAGCAAATAACTGAAGGTATGCTGCATATTTTTACATTAAAAAGGGCTTCTAAAGATCCCTTTATACAAAGTTTAATATTGCGAGTAGCTCATTTTGGGCCAATTATATCCCGCAGTATTTTTCTGGGCATTTGAGGGCACAAATCTACCGCAATGTGAACATTCTAAACCAGCGCGTTCACAGGATCCCACTCGAAAGCTGATTTAAAATGGACTTTAATTTACAGCAATTAAACACTAAATTCCTTCCATTTGGCCTATAAATTAATGTAAATGAGATTTAAAAATCATGTTTTATTGTGAATTATTTATGAATATTATTTGGACACTTAGGCTATTTAAAAATGTTAATCATTTATTAAGAAATGGATAGATGTTTAGATCTAGTAATTGAAGTTTGAAATTAGCTACACTTGGGTAACTAACTAATTATATGCTTTAATTTCAGGTCATCCAAGTAAGATTATTTTATATTTGTTTCAGAATGGTTCAATCTACGATAACTGAAAATTTCATTCAGTTCTCTTAATTTTTAAGAAAGTTATGGGCTTTTGACTGCACACGATCACAGCTTTTTTGTTATGTCCATAGAAAATCAATAGGGAACAAGATGCTAATTTCCGAGTATGAAAATTGCCATAACTTTTTAAATACTTGAGATATGAAAGTGAATTAGGTGTCAAATTAAACTTCTTTTTATGCTTTATCTGATGGGATAAATTACAGGCTTGATTTTTTAAATCTCAAAATTTTGTAACATTGCTACTTTCTGTGCCTGGTGAAAAATTTGACCACCTTTTATTTAAATTGCAAAAATGTTTTAACATTTAAGCAAGCACACAAAGGAATGTGACAGAGGAATGAGCAAATGGGAAAGTATGTCTGGCAGTCATGATTAGATGACACGAGGTAGGGGGTTTTAATTAAGGGGAATAATAATGAAAAACAAAATACGTAATATAGAAAAACTCAATAATTCAGCGTTTTGTTGTTTGGAAATCAATGGGATTTTGCAGCTAGCTTCGTTTGCTGTTTTGTACTGTGTTTACTTGTACGTTATTAGTGTACCTTTAGTTTTTGTATTATGTGGGGGTGGGGGAAACCTTTTTTATCTCTTTCCTGGACAGAGATGCAACTTTTTAATCATATCTCCGTCTGCACAGCAGCTTTAACATCATGAGCTGGCTGTCCCTTTGTTAGGGATCAACTGCGGGAGCTCCAACCGCAGGAGCTTCGACCACCCCGACTGTGGGAGCTTCGATCACCCCGACTGTGGGAGCTTCGATCGCCCCGATGCAGGAGTTCCGATTGAAAGAAGGTACAAGTTATTTGCCTTTCATCACAGTGGGGAATGTGAGGTCGCCAAAAAAAGATGGACGTGCTGCCTGCACTGGTGAGGACTCGGAGGGAATGCCGTGATCTTGGTGTTTTGCGGGGACATGACTCCATGAGGACACCCGGAGTCTAGTGTGAGTGTGGATGGCTTTCTGACTGTTCGGGCAGATAGGGACTGCATAGAGAGAGTGACAGCGGTCGGTACAATTCTGGTCACATCACGGTGAAGGAGCGTGTGTGTGGCCCGGACATTGAACTGATGGCTATGGGTGTCCGCTTATGCTGTGTGCCCTGGGGATTCTCACACGCCGTTGCGGTGGCTGTTTAAGTCTATGTTTAATTTTTATGTTATGTATCTTGTTGCTTTTTTGTGTGGTGGTTGGCAAATCAAATTCCTTGTATGTTTACATACTTGGTTAATAAATTAATTACAATTACAATTAGTTAATCGTGTGAGCTAGGTGACTAGGGGGCGAATGGAGTGAACAGCCAGAACTTGGAGTTGGAGCCAGGTGGGTAGCCAGAGCTGTTGTTGGGGTCTGGAATACCAGCAGTCAGGATGGGTGGGTTTGCAGCAGGAGCCAAGGTTCTGAGTGTTTGTACCTCATTATGTTTAAGTTCAACAGGTTCACTGGAAAAGTTATTGTACTACTGTGTAACATGTAAAAATACAATAAGAAATACAACAGGTAAGCCCCGGGGCTGGAGACCATCAGCAGAGCAGCGGGGCTGAAGAACGCCTGCGGAGTCACGGAGACGCAGACGCGGAGCAACGAAGCGGCAGAACACCAGCGCGCACCAAGCCAGCTCGGCCGACCAGAAGCACCAACAGACGGCGACGCGTACGAAAACACCGCCGGGGACGCAGAGGTGGGTTAAAGGCCAGGTTAGAGCTAGCCCCACACAGGGTAGCGATTCCTAGCCTTTTTCTCGCCAACGTGCGCTCACTGGCAAACAAAATGGACGAACTCCGGCTAAGGATCACCTCCCACAGCTGGATCAAGGACTGCAACATCCTGATCTTCACGGAAACTTGGCTCAACACTGACGTTCCTGACAGCGCCATCCAGCTATCGGGGCGTCATTTACTCCGAGCGGACAGGACATCAGACCAGAGGTGGGGGTCTGTGCATTTATGTAAATAAAGCATGGTGCACGGACTCCACCATCATCGAGAGTCACTGCTCAGCTAACCTTGAGTTCCTCTTGGTTAGATGCAGACCGTTCTATCTGCCCAGAGAGTTCACCTCCACTGTTGTGACTGCAGCCTATATCCCTCCTGATGCTAATGCCAAGCTTGCAATGAAAGAGCTGCATACTGCCATTAGCAATCAACAGACGCACAACCCCGAGGCAGCCTTCATTGTTGCGGGTGACTTCAATCACTCTAACCTGAAGACTGTACTCCCCAAATTCCACCAACATGTCTCCTTCCCCACTAGAGTAGACAAGACACTGGACAAAGTCTACACCAACATGGCTGAAGCTTACAAAGCCATCCCCCTCCCCCACCTTGGTCAGTCTGATCACGTCTCATTGTTCCTGCTCCCTAAGTACTCCCCACTCATCAGACGGGTTAAACCAACTGTGAGGACAGTTAAAGTCACTTCAGCAGTGTTTTGGAAACACTGACTGGAAGGCGTTTGCAGCCCAGGCCACCCTTGACTCCCACACGGACATTGATTCCTACACATCCTCTGTTCTGGACTTTATAAACTCCACCATCAATAGTGTCACCTCCCTCAAACAGGTGACCATATTCCCGAATCAGAAGCCATGGATGAACAGCGAGGTCAGGCTACTGCTGAAAGCACGGGACACCGCTTTCAGGTCAGGCGATGCTCGAGCCTACAGTTCAGCCAGGGCTAACCTGAAGAGGGGCATCAAGAAGGCCAAGCACTGCCATAAGCTCAGGATTGAGGAGCACTTCAACAACAACTCCGACCCCCGACGCATGTGGCAAGGCATCCAGGCCATCACGGACTACAGACCCTCCAACACCACCCCCACATCCAGCGACGCCTCCTTCCTTGAGGAGCTTAACCACTTCTATGGCCGCTTCGACAGGGACAATCTAGAGACAGCCATCAAGGCTGTGCTACCTGCCGATCACCAACCCCTCACACTCACCCCCTACGACGTATTCGTGGCACTGAGTAGGACTAATGCACGTAAAGCTGCTGGCCCTGACGGCATCCCCGGGCGCGTGCTCAGGGCCTGTGCTGCGCAGCTGACAGACGTCTGGACTGACATCTTCAACCTGTCACTTGCCCAAGCAGTTGTCCCCACGTGCCTTAAATCCACCTCCATCATGCCAGTGCCAAAACACTCCACTGCGGCAAGCCTCAACGACTTCCGCCCAGTTGCACTTACCCCCATCATCACCAAGTGCTTCGAGAGGCTGGTCCTGGCACACCTCAAAAGCTGCCTACCCCCCACACTGGATCCCTATCAGTTTGCCTACCGCAAGAACAGGAGTACGGAGGATGCCATCTCAACGGCACTTCACTCCGCCCTCTCCCACCTCGACAACAGAGACACTTACGTAAGAATGCTGTTCATCGATTACAGCTCAGCATTCAACACCATTATACCATCAAAACTGATCACCAAACTCGGTAACCTGGGCATCGACCCCTCCCTCTGCAACTGGATACTGGACTTTCTAACCAACAGACCCCAGTCTGTTAGGTTAGACAAGCACACCTCTTCAACCCTCACCCTGAACACCGGCGTTCCACAGGGCTGTGTGCTGAGCCCCCTCCTCTACTCCCTCTTCACCTATGACTGCACACCTGTACATGGTACTAACACCATCATCAAGTATGCAGATGATACAACGGTGATTGGCCTCATCAGCAACAACGATGAGTCGGCCTACAGGGAGGAGGTCCAGCACTTAGCAGCATGGTGCGCTGACAACAACCTGGCCCTTAACTCCAAGAAGACCAAGGAGCTCATTGTAGACTTCAGGAAGTCCAGGGGCGGCACGCACACCCCCATCCACATTAACGGGACGGAGGTGGAACGTGTTTCTAGCTTCAGGTTCCTGGGAGTCAACATCTCCGATGACCTCTCTTGGACCCACAATACCTCAACTCTGATCAAGAAGGCTCACCAGCGTCTCTTCTTCCTGAGGAGACTGAAGAAGGTCCATCTGTCTCCTCAGATCCTGGTGAACTTCTACCGCTGCACCATCGAGAGCATCCTTACCAACTGCATCACAGTATGGTATGGCAACTGCTCTGTCTCCGACCGGAAGGCATTGCAGAGGGTGGTGAAAATTGCCCAACGCATCACCGGTTCCTCGCTCCCCTCCATTGAGTCTGTCCAAAGCAAGCGTTATCTGCGGAGGGCGCTCAGCATCGCCAAGGACTGCTCTCACCCCAACCATGGACTGTTTACCCTCCTACCATCCGGGAGGCGCTACAGGTCTCTCCGTTGCCGAACCAGCAGGTCCAGGAACAGCTTCTTCCCGGCGGCTGTCACTCTACTCAACAACGTACCTCGGTGACTGCCAATCGCCCCCCCCCCCCCCGGACACTTATTATCACTTATTATTATTTATTTAAATCATTTGCTATGTCGCTCTTCCAGGGAGATGCTAAATGCATTTCGTTGTCTCTGTATTGTACACTGACAATGACAATTAAAATTGAATCTGAATCTGAATCTGAATCTGAGAATGTACTTGGGTATTATCAGGAGTAACATCCAAAAGTTCTGAAAATTTACTTGTCCAGCACCAGTCCCAAGGGTATCAGGTTATTGGAGCTGTACTCTGATTGGATTTGCCATTTTTCTAGACCATGTCAGTCAATGATTTAAAAAAGTTCTCACACCGAAATCTAAGCTACTCTTATGAAAGTACATTTATCGGGTCAAGAATACAACATTTCACAAAAGATTGTGAAGTAACTCAATAATGCAAAATAAAAGCACAAGGGTTATTAGATAGTGGACTGGTAGCTAAGAGCTTAAGCATTATGGTACTTTCAAACTCTAGCCCCGTGATCTATCCAGTCTATCACACCTGACTGGCAATAGTCATGGCCACATCCAAGGTACTAGATAGGAGAGCAATTTTTACCACTTTATCTCCAAAGTGTGCAAAAGGAGTTAAGTCCAATTGCAGTAACTAGAGGGGTCTCCCTGCTAACTTTGCAGACAGTGATGGAGTTCTCAACCGCCATCTCCCCAATGCCCAAGATTTGCTTCTTGATTGCAGGTGAATTTCATCCATCCAGAGGCACAAAGGATGACAAAGGATGTTGAGACCCTCATGTCTGGTGTTGAGACAAAAACCTTTCTCTCAATGTCAGCAAGACAAAGGAGATTGTGATCGACTTTAGAAAGCAAAGTGTTACACACACCCCAGTTTGCATTGACAGTGCCGAAGTAGAGATGGTTGAAAACTTCAAATTCCTAGTAGTCAATATTGATCTTGCGCCAGTTTTAAATATGATTCACACATTGGTCATTCATTTAAAAAATGGACACGAACACTACAAGTAAAAGATACAAGATTCGATATTCAAGGGAAATTACAATCACAAGCATAAACATGAAACTTACCAACAGACTATGCAGATCGAAGCCTCCTTTACGAATATTTTGGTTATGAAGAATGCACTTTACCTTGACAGATAACATAATTTATAAATTTATTACAATTGCAACTGTAACCAAAAAGCATGACACTCATTGAGGGTTTGAAGATTTACTGCTTGGAAAATATTAATAATTTACATGAATTAAACTTCATCACCAGATTTATTTTCAGGTCATAAACAGTTCTGAGCAGAACAATTACAATGACCACATAGGATAGTGTGACATAATTTCACGTGAAGCAGCATTGTCCAATAGAAATTGGAGATAAATACACATAGCTACAGGGACAGATCTTAGCAGGAAATACAGCAAATGCATTTCAGTAAATTTACTTAAATTACTAACACTCAGTCACCTCAGGAAGTTTAACAATCAAAATCACACAAATACCGATTTTCTTTCTTACTATGGTGATTTTTTTCCTTACAATTAACTAGTGTACCAAGGTTTGAGCTCTTAATCATATGTTCTTCAAATGAGTGTATCAGGAATGGGTGCCCATATTGATTTACGCATTCTTCCAAATTTATTGCTGAGAAATCCAATTAACTAGATCAGAATCCCTAATTAGCAGATTGCAGCCAATATATTTGGGCAATGATGACAACCAAACCAACATTAATCAACAGTTTAAAACCTAAGTTGACAACTGGGAATTTGGATGCACAAAGAGATTTTTTATGTACTATTACATTTACATACAATATGTAGGTGTTATTGCTTGAGAATTTAAATAATGTTTTAAATTTTAAATAAAGCATGAGGTACATATTGTACAAATGAAAGGTTAATTACAGGCTTTGGCCACTGAGTGGCAGCATGACATGATACTGGGATTTGCTCTTTTAAAGTCCGTTACATGGGTTTTGTGCTCCAAAGGAATGGTTGAAAGTCCGAATCTCATCGCATCAAAATAATTTAAAATGTATCCCTATATTTTTTTCATTTCTCATTACCGCCTTAATCTCTACCACAACCTTCAAACCCCTATGCCAGCAGCTGTCCAAAAAACAACTGAGGCCTTCTTCACCGTTTCCCTCACGAAGGGGACTATGTGAAATCTGCTCAATTTTGGGACCTTCAGGAGATACAAATTGGCCACATCTGCTGTCAGATGATATGGACGAAAATATAGGCGGAATGATTATTACATTTGCAGACGATACAAAAATTAGTGATATAGTGTACAGTGAAGAAGATTGTCGAAGGTTTCAACAGGATAGTGACTAACTGGGAAAGTGGGCAAAGGAATAGCATATGGAATTTAACTGATAAATGCAGAGATGCATTTTGGCAAGTTACGCTCAGACACGATATACACAATAGCAGAGCCCTGGAGAGTATTGTTCAAAGTGACCTAGGAGTACAAGTATGTATATCTCCTAATGCAGTAACACGGGTAGGCAGGTAGTGAAGGTGCATGGTGCATAGGATGGTGCAGCGATAGAGTTGCTGCCTTATAGCGCCAGAAACCAGGATTTGATCCTAACTACGGGTGCTTGTCTGTTTGTACGTTCTCTCCGTGACCCGTGTGGGTTTTCTCTGGGAAGCTCCGGTTTCCTTCTGCACTCTAGGTTTTGTAGGTTAATTGGCTCGGTATAATTGTAAATTGTCCAGTGTGTGCAGGATAGTGTTACGGGCCTGTCCCACTTGGGCGTCATTTGCACCTCATTTACGCGTCATGTAGAAAATTGGTCGACGCGTGGGTGACGCGCCCGTAGCACGGTGAGGCATGGAATCGCATGTAGTGGCGCGCAGTATTGCGCGGTGCTCCAGGATTTCGTAGTGTACCGAAATCCTCGTGCGCCACCCAAGTGACGTATCGATGACGCATTGGCGTTGCACGCTGTATCGCGTGTTGACGCCTGGTTAAGTCACCGTGCGTCAACGTCTGTAAACATGCTACGCCACGCGCCGCCCATACGTAGTCGACCCGCCTTTTCCGTGTCATGCAACCTCTAACCTCGTCCACACCGAACTCCTCCTGGGTTTCTTGCTAGCCTTTCTTGTTGTACTCCTGCCTGGCTGATCTGTAAGTATGAGGGCTGCTGCTAACAGAAGTCTGTTGTTGCTGTAGCAATAAAATCTGTGGTTCTTCCATGATGGTCATGATGCAGATTAGGGAAGCAGGGTATTCTAATAACGTCACGCGCACCAGACGGCTGTACTGACGCATGATGATGCGTGATTTGCGCACGTCAGTCACTACCGGCATGTCGCGCAAATGACGCGCAAATGACGCCCAAGTGGGACAGGCCCTTTCGTGTGCATGGATTGCTGGTCGCGGACTCGGTGGGCCAAAGTGTCCGTTTCAATACTGTTTCTGTAAGCTAAAAGCTAAACCACAAGTGAAGACACTGATTACAAGTCATGCTACGACATGAGTTGTACAAAAGAATGGTTGGACTGTTGTATGCACTGCAAGAAATATGTGATCAAGTTAGAGAGTGTGAAAAAGACGTTGCCTGGATTGGAGTGCTTGAATGATATTAGACTGGGTTTGTGTTCCCTGCAGCAAAGGAGGTTGAGGCTGACATGATGGAGACACAATGGCTAATATAGATGTGGTGAGTTTAAGTTTTTATGCTGTATGATTTTATGGCTCCTTCTCATCCTCTGCACCTATGCTTGTTTTCTGCCATCCGTATTTTTTTTCTCTCGAACAGGAGATCAAGGAGCTCATACATCCCTGTTTTAAAAGGAACAGAATCCCCTCCACCATAGACTCAATGGACACACGGAGAATCCTGTCTAAGGTCAACCCGTGGAAAGCAGTCGGACCCGACAACATCCCAGGACGTGTGCTCAAGGAATGTGCTGAGGAGTTAGCAGATGTGCTAACAGACATCTTTAACATCTCCCTTAGTCAAGCCATTGTCCCCACATGCCTCAAAACTTCCACGATAATCCCCATAGCGAAGAAACCAGTGGTTGCCTGCCTAAATGACTACCGCCCTGTCGCCCTGACCCCAATAATAATGAAGTGTTTTGAACGCCTGGTGAAACCCCACATTACTGCCAGCCTCCCCTCATCGTTAGACCCCCTCCAGTTTGCCTATCGTCCCAACCGTTCTACAGAGGATGTCATCTCTACCACGCTGCACACAGTACTCACGCATCTGGAAAACAAAAACACATATGCCAGAATCCTGTACATTGACTTCAGCTCAGCGTTTAACACCATCATCCCACAGAGACTTGTGGAGAAACTAACCCTGCTGGGCCTCAACACCACCCTGTGTCACTGGATCTTGGACTTTCTGACAGAGAGACCGCAGTCAATCCGTGTTGGCAAGAACACTTCAGGCTCGATCACGCTTAGCACCGGCTCCCCTCAAGGCTGTGTGCTCAGCCCGCTGTTGTTCACATTGCTCACACATGACTGTGCTGCCAGATTCAGGGTCAATAAGATCATAAAATTCGCGGATGACACAACAGTGGTGGGACTCATCAGCGGAGATGACGAATCAATGTACAGGGACGAAGTAAAACAACTAGTGGACTGGTGCGGCAAAAATAATCTAGAATTAAATGTCGACAAAACGAAGGAGATGGTTGTCGACTTCAGGAGGGCGCAGCCAAAGCATACACCCCTCAACATCAGTGGCACTACAGTGGAGAGAGTGGAGAGCATAAGGTTCCTCGGTGTGCAAATTACAGACAGCCTCACCTGGTCCAGGAACACCACTGGGACCGTCAAACGGGCCCATCAGCGACTGCACTTCCTGAGGAAACTAAAACAGGCCTCACTCCCCACCAACATCCTCAGGACTTTCTACAGGGGTACGGTGGAGTCTGTACTCAAGTACTGCATAAATACGTGGTACTCCACCTGCAACTGCTCGGACAGGAAGGCTCTGCAGAGGGTAGTGAGGGGAGCAGAGAGGATCATTGGCGTCTCCCTACCCTCGGTACAAGAACTGTTCCAGAGCCGCTGTCTGAAAAAAGCTCAGAGAATTGCTAAGGACAAACTGCACCCCCTCCACATACACCTGGATCTCCTGCCATCAGGCAAGAGATATCGAAGCATCAAAGCCCGGACTACAAGACTGCTAAACAGCTTCCTACCACAGGCTGTGAGGCTGCTAAACAGTCACTCTGTACTCACAGTCACTTGATTCTGCGGCTGGCACGGACACTTTAATAACTGGCACTGGCCACTCAAATCAGCTGCCCCGGACATTTTATGATTGGTTTATTGTATTTTAACGTTGTGTTTTACCTGCTTTTAACTATTTATACTGTTCCATCAGGGACTGGATTGTTTTTAGTATTATGTGTGAAATGTTTTAAATTTCATGTGCGATGCTCCGCTATTCCCTGGGAAACGTCTTTTCATTTTGCACTGTACAACTGTTGCTTGCAAGATGACAATAAAGGTTGATTGATTGATTGACAAAGGTTTCTGAAAATCCAAATACACCACATTCACGTCTCCCATTATTGATTCCACTAATGACATCCTTAAACAACTCCAGTAGATTAGTCATCCATAGCTTTCTTCCCCAGCACTTCGCTTGATAACTAGCACCAAAAGACTTTAGTTCAAAATGCACCATTTCAAACCTAAGTAGTCAAAAAATTCTCTTCTGTCAGAGAAAGCAGGTTATTTGGAACATTGCTAAGATGCTGTGTGCATCTCCATAATTTAGCTGGCAGCAAAGGCCATTAGAGAAAAGTGTTTATAAGAAGACAAACAGAACATCATAACTTATAGTTATCCAAGGGTGATTACAAAGCAGTGGTTGGGCCTGCTGATCCCATCAACTATCCACACAATGAATAGGAAATGGTGGAATTAGACTTGTAATGGCAAAAGTTATGAATGCCATGGCAAAATGAAAAGTGGAAAAAAGGGATATAACAGAACAAAGGCATTTTAATAAATGACTGGAGGAAGGATAGAATCACAAAATATGCACATGACACTGATATAAAGAACATTAACTTGTTTGAATTGAGTAATCATCATGTAATGTGCAATGAATGTGGAAAAAATGTAAACACTATTGTCTAGATTGGGAATGTAGCTGGGCAAACTAGATGGAGACAAGGTAGAAATAAATTTAGCCTAAAACCTGCACAGAATAATACCAATATTATTCCAGTTATTCCAGCTGAAATTACTATAATGGATGATACGACAAGGAAAGTAGGTAACAAAACTGCAAGGGTATGAGAAATAATGAGTTGAGCAAACAGGAATATTAGTAAAGTCCTCTAGATTCAATGGCAGATTCATTGGCTATTTTTCAACATTTTTTAGAGGCTAGGAAAGTTGCAGCAAATTGGAAAAGGATAACAGTTCCTGGGAGGAAAGGAGAAAGAACTACATGTTTGGCATTCAAGGCTACGGAAATGCTGTTATTCATTATTAAGGAAGTGATAACACAGCAGTTAGAAAGCCAAACATGATTAGGCAGTCAGTATGGTTTTATACAAGGGAAATATTTCTTAACAAATGTATTAGCATTCCTTCAGGATGCAACTGGCACTATAGCTGAAATGAAGCAAATTGATATAGTGTACTTGGGATTTCCAAAAGGCATTTAATAAACTAGTGTAAATGGTTATTGCACAAGATTAAGGTTTGTGGGCTGATAATATATCAGCATGATTAGAGGATTGGTTAGCAGGCAGACAATCTAAGTTCTAATTCATGCCAAAATATTTGTGGAATTCTAATTCGTGCTGCAATTTACATTTTATATTAATGACTATGATTAAGTGATGAAATATAATACACTCAAAATTGGTAACTATGCAATGTGCTTTCATGTTTTTACACGAATGACACACATGCTTAGAAGGACTTTAAGGTTGTTTACTGCATTAAATGAATACTGCATATATGACTAATGTCAAATGAGAAGTTACAGAAAGTTGTTAAAGCAAGGATGGCGTAATAATTTGTCACTGGGGTTTGGTCCCATTTGGGGGTAAAACCTTAACCTGCACAAGCCACCAAGGCAACTGTTGTTCATTAGACATGCAGCTGCCATACAATTTGCAAGCTGAACTAATGGAAGAGGGACAGCATTTTTAGAAAGACCTCACAAAGAGATGAAAGGTAAATACAAAAGTTGGGGGTTAGAAATGCTTTGAAATTACAGACAGTTCACTCCTATGCAATGCACTCCTTACTTTATTGCATATTAATTACTGTCATAGGTTGAAACCTTTGATCCAATTTCCATCATTAAAAATTAAAATAAATCATGTACATCTACGGCATGCATGTAACATGACAGGCAAATGTGTCAGCCCTAACAATGCCCAAATGACTTGGTCCACTTAACCAAGAGAAGGGCTTTTACCAGAAATGATCACAATTACTTAAAAACAGGCAAATTTTGATTTAAGCACCATGTGAAAAAAGTGATAATAGATTCAACTACAAGGCAAGAATGACTATTAAAGATTGAAGCAAGTTGTGAGTGGGCCAATAAAGGCATGTTTCTGAGGGATCTGTGTTACCCACTTTGATAAGAAGAAAAGACAGAATATTAAACAGTGTGAATTTATTTATTTTCACTATTTATTACAAAAGTTAGTGACACCTTGGGTTCTTAAATAGGAATGTTCAAACTGAAGTTCATGCTATAAACCTGGGGCCTCCAAACTTTCAACATGAGGGCCACATTATATATTTGGCACATTTTTGCGGGCCGCAGGAAAAAATAAAGAAATGTCATTTTTATAAATTTAATGAACTCAAAAAAGAACTGGAAGAAATTCAAAACAAAACTTGTAGTCATCAATCAAAGTTAACCAATAAAATCATAAAGTTTTATGCAACCACATTAATGGGAAGGATGGAACTCCTTTTTTGATTTTGACAGTGGTTGCGCTGCTGACTGGGGTCGGGCCCCGTGTGAGTGGTAGGGAGATCCTCCAGTTCTCGCTGTAAACACAACTTTTCCGAAGTTCCGTCTAACTGAGGGGGTTCGCCTCTGGAATCACAACAAGTGCTTTTCCTGGAAAGTGGGATCCTACTTCGGGCAGCTGAAGCCAGCCGTATGCGTGTGACATGTGTCTGTGTATTGAGGTGTGAGTGTGTGAGACACCGAGGGCAATAGCTATTGCGGGATTCGCACGGTGGCCGGAAGGTTTCCTATCAATCACTCGCTTCTCCAGGCGGGAGTCTCCGGCTTCTCCCATTGGATCGGGGCGAGGTGGGGAAGGATGGGGAATTTGTCTGAAAGAACTTCTTCATCCGCCCCTCCTTCTCGGGTTTCTGTCAGCTACCATGCCGATCTCTGGAGGCACATCCCAGGGAAGGACAGGCTTGGCACCAGCACAGACTCGACTGTATCCTGCTTCACTCCGTACCGCAAAGCCAGCGAGCGCCTCGCACAATCTCTCCATCCACCGATCTTTAACCACTGCAACCCCGGTGTTCCTTCCAGGACTTTCGAAGATGTGGCCCACCATCCGCTCAGAGACATGGGTCCTGGCCCCTATGCAGAACAAGGTTGCCGACCCCTGGCCTACGGCAAACTGACGTGTAAGTTCCCGTGCTACCACAGAACCCGCTAAATAGCCTACCGCATGAAACGTGTTAAGAGCTTGCTGCGGGCCGGATAAAATCTCATAGTTTGGAGACCCCTGCTATAAACCTTCCTCCTGGCTTTTAGAAGATTCGGGTCATAAGAGAAAACCGATGCGCATAATGCTTGTAGACCGGTACTGATCACCAGGCTGACAGAGGAAATCATAGTACCTCTATAAATCAGATTGAAATCATGGATTAGTGAACTGTGTGCCATAACGGAAACATGTTTATCACATACAAATTAAATAATATAACATCTTAGGAGTTAGTCCATTGACAATTCTTGGATCATCTTTGTTGATGATATGCGCAGGGAGCCTCGGCGGCAGCAGGAGCCTCAGAAATGATGGGGCCTCAGCAGGAAATGGGAGCCTCGGTGGCAGTGCAATGTGAGAGGACGGGGAAGACAATGGGGACCTGGTGTGGGGTGACCGCCGAGTAGATCAATGGAGGATCCGGCATGGGGGGGGACTGCCATGATGGACGGTGGGAGAACAAAGGGGGACCCGGTGTGGAGAGGAGGCACTTTAATTTTAGAATCCGCTGCCCAGGGGATAAGCCTGCGTTCGTTTGTTTGCTGCTCGTTCCGGCTTAGTCGCTGTACACACAGCAGCCAGCCAACAGTTGCTTGTCCTTTTCTTTTTTTTTGCACTTTTAATTTCAAGTTTTTATGTATCTTGTATGTTGAGACTGTTGGCAGACCAATTTCCCTCCGTGGATGAATAAAGTTTTATCATATCGTATCGCACCAGCTAAATTTAAAGAGCACCGTTATAAGTATCCTACATTGTAAAATAACAACAGTTCAAAAGTATTTTATTGGCTACTAGACCAAGTGCAGACCCGTTGGGTCTGTTCCCCCCACGTGCGGTTGCGGGGGAGGGGGGTCACACACACTAACTAACCCCTCCCCCCCCACCCGCACACATGCTAACTACCCCCCTTGATATTATATTAATATTATTAATTTAGGGGACGGATGGTGGGGGAGGGGATGGAGGGGTTGAGGGGGAGTAAAAGAGGGGAGAGAGAGAGGGGGGGAGTGGAGAGGAGAGGAGGGGGGAGAGGAGAGAGGGGGGAGAGGAGAGGGGGGGAGAGGAGAGGGGGGGAGAGGAGAGGGGGGGAGAGGAGAGGGGGAGAGGAGAGGGGGGAGAGGAGAGGGGGGAGAGGAGAGGGGGAGAGGAGAGGGGGGGAGAGAGGAGAGGGGGGAGAGAGGAGATGGGGGGAGAGAGGAGAGGGGGGGGAGAGGAGAGGGGGGGGAGAGGAGAGGGAGGGGAGAGGAGAGGAGGGGGAGAGGAGAGGGGGGGAGAGGAGAGGGAGGGAGAGGAGAGGGGGGGAGAGGAGAGGGGGGGAGAGGAGAGGGGAGGAGAGGGGGGGGGAGGAGAGGGGGGAGAGGAGAGGGGGGAGAGGAGGGGGGGGGAGAGGAGAGGGGGGGGGGGGGGAGGGAGAGGGGGGGGGGAGAGGAGAGGGGGGGGGAGAGGAGAGGGGGGGGAGAGAGAATGCCTTTTTATTTCAACCCAAACCCCCCCAAACAACCATTTGCAGGCAGTGCTTTTTTAACCATATTTTCATTTTCAAACCACATTAAGGGTACTTACTCACAGTTGTGTGGACATGTGTTCAGTGTTATTCACAGCTCAGAGAAACGTGACCCTCTGCCTTCCTCCAGCTTGCAGACTAATTGAGGCACACCACTTCCTGGTTTTATAGTCCCTCCCCCCTGCCGCCAGCCGGGGCAGCAGAGAGAATGGGGAATTTTGTAAAATCATTAATATCTGTCATTTTTAATCGACTGGAAAACTCCTCGGCACACATGCGGCGGAGGGGGGCTCTGTGCGAGGTGGCCTAAAATGACGGCCATAGGTGGCGGCGTTCTCTCGGAAATCGCAGCACAGATCGCCAAAACCAGTCAAGAACAGACTTTTAGTAATATAGATAGATATAGAGCCTTGGAATACCTTGAGGTTATGAGAATAACCATATCAATGCAAGTTTCCTTCTTTAAGCTAGTACTTCAGTTCAATAAAAATGGAATAGTGGATGGCTAGCAGTACATTTCTCCCCAAATACGTAGACAGGCCATTAAAGAAATGCCAAAGTAGCTCAAAACATGAGGCAAAGATTGCTTGAGGAAATATTGTTCTTGGCGCAATCTCTCCTCTACATAAATATTTACATCAGTTAGATTATATTTAGGGAAATTTCCTCTGGTATTGCAGTTCTCATAGCATTCACTTTGACATAATTACAGTAACTACTTTTCCAAACAAATATTGACATGCAAAATCAGCAGAATCATGAAAGTCTTGAGGGCAGGCAAATTATTCAGTTGCATCATCATTGTTCAGAAAAATAAATAAAAAGGAGTGAACAGCAGAGTGGAATTAAACCAAGCAACTAATGTGAAGATAAATAACAGCCCAAACCAGACAGCTAGTCTGTTGCCATGCTGTAACATTTATGGTGCAGAACGTAACCAACGTAACCATATATGATAAAGATGTTTTTAGTCACTCACCAGAATTTGATCTTTATCTGTAGATGGCTACTTATTAACCAGTGTGATGAAAAGTAATTCCAAATTTGTGAAACAATGTAATTAACAACCTTAAAAGTTTTATATTTACAAGCTGCTGAGAAAATATGGGTAGTTGGAGGAAGATGTGAAATAACATTCACATTTGTATATTTGCAAAAAGGAACCAACAGATATGAGACAATGAGTATTGAATATTATTAACAGAAATGCCAAATCACTGCAAATTCGGTTTGTATATAATGTCGCTGGCCTACACAAAACAAAACTATTTACCTATTACTCTTCAAAGCTGTAACACAAAACTTGAACATGAGATCACATATTTTTTTTTAAATTGCAGTCTCAAAGTGTAGGTTTTCTGATATCATAAAACAGAAAACTGTTTTCAGGGAGATGAAAATAACACCACCCACAGAAGATGCAACCAATATCAAAATTTAGCAGCATGAGCCTCAGGTTTCAAATTGCCTTATTTGATTCGAGGAAAACAGGCATTTCAATGCTGCTTACCTCTTGGGCAAGGATCTGAGTGAATCACAAGTTAAGGTAGTAGGACATTTTGGGCCTGTCCCACGGCTATTTTTTAGGCAACTGCCGGCGACTGTCATAGTCGTAGCAGGTCGATGAAAAACCGGTGACAACCTACGACAACCTACGTCATCCTGGCGACAACCTACGACAGCACCTTCGTCAGTAGAAGTCAAGCTACGCTCATTGGCGTCAAACCCACTGTCGCCGCAAATTTTTCAACATGCTGAAAATGTAGCAGCGACCAGAAAGACGCTACGACTTTTTGCGCGACTGAGGAGACTACTCCCGGTGAACATGTGGCGACAAACTAGTTGCCTGTAGTTGCCTAAAAAAAAAAATTGCGTAAGTGGGACATGCCCATTAGCATTATTGAACAAAAACAGGTTATAACCTGGACAAGTACAGCACAACCACATGAATTAAGAGCAAGCAGTAGTTCACTCAGGTCCCTGATCCTCTTCCAACATTTAATAAGATCAAGGGCAACCTATTTATAACCTCCACATTCCTCTTGACCTGTAGATACCTTGCAAATTCTTGCTTAAAGAAAAAGAGTCAAGAGTAACAAAGACCAGGTCAATCATTGATAACTGTGGAGGGAGAGAAAGAAAAACATTTCCTACAATGTAAATGACAAAATTAACAGCCATACATAAAACATGTCGGACATCTGTTGAGTTTCAACAGCACCCTTTCCCAACCCCACTCAACTCTGCAAGAAATTTTATGGTGTGACTATTCATCACTTTGAGGGATTTTGGTCTTTGTCTCACAATAGCCGAGTTCGGTATTTTAACTGCGCATGCCCAGGTCATAGGTCATTGGAGATAAACATTCTCAGCGGCTGAGTTACTCCAGCTTTTTGTGTCTAACTTCGGTGTAAACCAACATCTGCAGCTCCTTCCTACAGAAATGTTTTTACTGTTCTGTTTATTTGGGGAATTTCAAAGGCATCGCTCTACTGAAGATACCTTCTTCCTGATCTGAAGAAAGGTCGCGATCTGAAACATAGTCTGCCCTCTCTTCACAGATGTGTCGCCTGACCCGCTGATATCCTCCAGCACTTTGTTTTCACCTTCCTCTTCGCTGTTTACAATTCCTCCCAAACGCTCAACCACAACCTCACAGTGCCTTATTGTTGAAGGGCATTTAATGGGTTCCGTTTCAGATAGTTTAAGGCACCTTGAACTTTTGTACCGAAGATAGACACAAAATGCAGGAGTAACTCAGCGGGACAGGCAGCACCACTGGATAGAAGACCATCCTTCAGATTTCCTACACATTAGACTTCTGCGCCATGGTTGGGATGGATGGGAGCGGGGATTTCCGCTGGCGCAAGGAACAAATGACCTAAAGTTTGCATTGAGTGAACTGAGTGTTCTTATCGTCCTCGTCCTCACCATACACCGGCGTTTTGTGAGAGTGGTTGGATCCCATCTTCAGCTTAGCCAACGTCGGTCACATTATCCGTACACGCGGCGGGGGATCAGGAGCTGATGTGAGGCATCGGCGATGCTCTGGAATCCTAGCTGGCCACCGCCGAGCCGAGGGGTCGAGGAGGCAGCGTCAGACCTGGGAAGTTGAGGTGTCAGTTCTTCCAGCAGTGTGCGGAGAGGCAGCAGCTACCGTGGGTCGCTCACCTGTCGGGCGCTGCCTCCTCGACCCCGCTGTTCGGCGATGGTCGGCTAGGATTCCAGAGCATCGCCGATGCCTCACATCAGCTCCTGATCCCCCGCCGCTTGTCCGGATAATGTGACCGACATTGGCTGAGCTGAAGATGGGATCCAACCACTCACAAAACGCCACGGTGAGGACAAGGACGGAAAGAACACTCAGTTCACTCAAAGCAAACTTTAGGTCATTTGTTCCTTGCGTCTGCAGAGATATCTCCAGCGCTCGCCACACCTTCCAGAATAACTTTTCCAAAGCAAAAGCCTTGTGAGTCGTCTTCCAGCTGTCCTACCCTAGGCTGGCAGGCTCTAGGTGGCGTTTCCTAGTTGCTTGGGAGCCGGCTGACTGAGGAAGAGTTATCTGTGCAGAGAGTAGATGGCATCACTACATCACCGTGGAACCGCCTTGTTTTGATCTGTGGGCGGTACACATCTTTACAATCGTTCGTTTTTTGGCTTCGCTAGGAGCTGGAAGTTCAGTCGTACGTGTAGTGCCGCAGAAGAGACCAGTTGCAATGACTTTTATCTCATTGCTACCTCTCCGTGCGCTCCTTGGCTTCGGAATAAAACTGCGGTCGAGACGAGGGTGTTCTGAAGTTGCATTCTCTAGATTGAGGGCATTTTCACGATTCTCCTAGAAGCAACGAGCCATGGCTTTACCAGTGGCTGTCTGTCTAACTGAAACCTCTCTCTTGTCTCACCACACACATCTTTCCCCCCTTCTCTCCCCCACCTCTCACCGTCTCTCCACCAGTCCAGTCTCTCCCCCTGATTGCCCCCCCCTCCTCTCTCGCTGTTACACCCTGCTCTCCCTCGCTACCAGGCACGCCCGTTCACTTTTTTTTTCTTGAATGACCTTTGACAAATCCCATGATTCCTTGTGTTTTTCGGATTACCAAACTCATTTATAGCAGCAGATATTTAACATATACTACTATTTATATTTGACTAATCTAATGAAGTTCCTCAGGATGTATCTGGTATGACGGGGACCAACAGGTGTAATGTATCTGACTTTTCAGAAATCGCACAGAGAAGGTTGCTGAACAAAGTTGGTGAATGTGGAATAATCTTTATTGTTGCAGAATTATACAAGGCAATGGGAGACTATACATGGAGTATAATTTACCCAGCAACATTTAAACTTAAAAAGTTGCAGCAAAGATTTAACAGACCAGATCCTGGGACGACACTTTTGTCATGAGGAGAGATTGAGCAAGTTAAATTAAGTATTTGATGTAACCTCAGAGAAACAAACAAAATTCTTACAAAGTTTGAAGGTGGGGATCATCAAATAGATACAGAAGTAGAAGGGTGTCCAAATTAGAGTTAGTTCATTTAGTACAGAAATGTAGATACATTTCTTCATTTAAAGAGTGTTGAATCTTTAGATGCCTCAGGATCAGGAGTGTGGGAGGCTCAGTTGATTTAAATTGCAACTTAGATCAATAGTTTTTTAAAGTATAATCATGGAAAACGGGGACAGAACAGGAAAAAGTGTCCAGGTAGAAGATTAGCAATCATCTTTTGGTGAATGGTGAAACAGGAATGAAGAGTCAAATTGCCAACTCCTGTTCCCGTGTATGTATATGTTTATCCGTGTAGATACACACGCCAAAAATAGTTAAACATACCCATTGTCACAGCAGTGTCAACTCACTCAAGATAACAGCAGCATGTCAAACCAACAAGGCAGTAATCAAATGATGAAAATACATCATATGCATTTAAAAATAAAATGCTTTGGAATTAGATTTTTGAGGTAATCTAATGTATGACTGGTTGATTAAAATACAACCAAACCAGTTAAAATACAACCAAAGTTGTTAACAATTGTTGCAAGTGCAAAATTATATAGTATGTGCAATGCAACCCATGAAATAACTAAGTTCCGTGTAGGAAGGAACTGCAGATTCTAGTTTAAACCAAAGATAGACACAAAATGCTGGAGTAACTCAGCATCATCTCTGTGTAACAGGCAGCATCTCTGGAGAGGAATCGGTGATATTTCGGGTCGAGACCCTTCTTACTCCAGTAACTTCAGTAACAATCTTCAAACCATTTGCTTCTCTTTCATGATTATAGTAGAAAATGCTAAACCTTTCAACAGTTAACAGTTCTACCTTCCTTTTGAGGCTAGAACTGTTAGAAGCTGTTCTCTTTCAAATACAGGGAAGGTAACTGCTCCTTAAAGGAACTAAAGTACCATAAACAAATGGGATTCAAGTCAACAACATAAATGGCCCTACAATTACGACAAGATCCCATCCCACTCATAATCAGCCAGAGGTATTTCTTCCAAGACAGAATGCAAGTTATTATTTGAATTACAGGTAACATTAAGGAAGTACTTGCAATTTTTGCACATGCCATTACAGACATTTCTGTCTTTCAGAAGCACCACAGGAGTGCATTTTAAATAAAATTAGGAAAGCTGTACATTTTAATTCTTTACTCTCTTGGTGATGACCTGCAGCTCTGTGTATCAAATTAATAACTCTTACTGTCACAATCCAACCTTCACGGGAACTCGTGCTAATCTCCAACAAACAAGTGGAAAAGGGATTAACGCCCTATGATGTTGTATGCAATAGCACGGTTACCTCAAACACATCAGTAAGTAACCTTCCTTTCTAAAGCCTGCAATTTTGCAACCACTGTTCAAATTTTAAACAAAATTTTAAACTGTTTTAAAAACAAACATTCTCAAATACAGTCAAAAAAGATATATATATTGGGCAGTCTCTTGTCTTGTTTACAAAATACTAAAGTAGTTGCACAAAACAGACCCGAGTCTAGAGTAGACAAAAATGCTGGAGAAGCTCAGCGGGTGAGACAATTTAATACCGAGCCAAAGATACAATGATTGATGTTCACAAGCTCAGTCAAAGGTTTTAAGAAACATCCTAAATCTGTGGCAAAAATTCAACTTTTGTGGACTTTAAATTGACCTACAGAGATACAGAGTAGATGGCAAGCAGTGCTCTCACTTAACTTTTCTTCTCTGTTTCCAGACGGGCAGCTTTTTACGTTGCCAAATGACAGTTCAGGTGGTCATTTAAAACGGCTTGCAGGACGCGTACTATAATGTGCTCGGACGAAGTGTGCGGTTATCAGTCGGAATTATGCTCAATGAAGCATTCACATATTATTTCTGCTTCAAATAAAGTCACAAACTAAATATATTCACCAATCAAGACATTATATATACCCCAATGACATGCAGCAAGCAAAATTATAATACAGTATATACAGTATCTCAACTCTTTACACGTGGCAAAGAATGCAATTTCTATTATTTCTTTCCACTTCCAAACAAAAATGTGGTTGGATTATTCAGTGTATGATCAACCTCGGTGAGACCAAGCGCAGACTTGGCGATCGCTTCGCACAACACCTCCACTCAGTTCGCAATAACCAACCTGATCTCCCGGTGGCTCAGCACTTCAACTCCCCCTCCCATTCCGACCTCTGTCCTGGGCCTCCTCCATGGCCAGAGTGAGGCCCACCGCAAATTGGCGGAACAGCACCTCGTATTTCTCTAGGGCAGTTTACACCCCAGTGGTATGAACATTGGCTTCTCCAATTTCAGGTAGTCCTTGCTTTCTCCCTTCTTCCCCATCCCATTCCCAGCTCTCCCACAGCCTACTGTCTCCGCTTCTTCCTTTCTATTTACCGCCCCACCCCCTCCTCCCGGCATCAGTCTGAAGAAGGGTCTCGACCCGAAACGTCGCCTATTCCTCCCTCCATAGATGCTGCCTCACCCGCTGATTTTCTCCAGCATTTTTGTCAACTCATTCACACAAGTTCTGTTATCCCACTTTCCTCACCCACTCCCTACACATTAGGGGCAAATTTACAGAGACAAGTTAACCTACAAAGCCAATGCGTCTTCGGGATGTGGGAGGAAACCCACACACTTGCAGGGAGAATGTGTAAATTCAACACAGACAGTACCCGAGGACAGGATCGAACACAGATCTCTGGCGTGTGAGGCAGCAAGCCCACCCGCTGTGCCACTATAATTTGTTTTTCAACACAAAAAAATTATACATTGATAACTTTTGGTTACTAAAAATAAAGAAACTACCCATTTTCAGTCTTAAATCTCTAAGTAACGCTATGTCCCCCTTTACAGCTACTGTATGTTTTAATTCAGTTCAAGACTATGGGGCAGTACATTGGCCATAAAGTTGTGACCTAAAAGTGCCAGAGATCCAGAATTGATCCTGAATATGGGTGCTGTCTGTATGGAGTTTGCTCCTTTTCCCTATGATCGCATGGGTTTTCTCCGGGTGCTCTTGTTTCCTTCCACATTCCAAAGGTGTGCAGGAACCTTTTTCAGACCCAACCCAAAACGTAATATTTTCTTTGGTGGTGGAGGGTCCACTCCAGTTTAAATTCCATTTGGAATATTTTTGGAGGACCAGGAAACCAAGAAGCAAGAGTTATTCCAGGGAATTACTCCAGCTCCAGGGAGTGATTCTGCGTTGGTTTTGAGCGGTCGCGGCGAGGCGGCAACCAGACAGCAATTGCGGCCAGATCTCCCACAATGCAAAGGGAGGGAGAAAGTGCCCGGCGCCATAGGTGTCCCGGGTGCTTGCCAAGCCGGGCAAAATGGCATGGCTTGTAGGTTGCCCGGCAGGACTTTAGGTCGCCATTGGCAGGTAAGCACTCACCTTTGTTTCCAGCATAGCGGCCCATTAAAAACCGCTGAAATTCTCAATTTTTGATCTGTAAATAATTATGGAAATCGGGATACGCGCGAAAGACATTTATCCTACATCAGAATTCCAAAAGTGAGGAGAAATGACGGTAGATAGAAGCGAGAGCTGAAGGGATAGCAACAGCTAAAGTGCTTGGCAAACATTGGCCGTGAAGATATCGAGATATCGAGAATTATTGCGTTTGCTCACTGTATTTCATCAATAGTAAGGCATTATTTGTGTTTTTTCTTGATTCCTTTCACATCTAAAAAGTTTCAGAAGTAATAAATCTGCTTGTAAAATTTTAAAATCACCCATGGTTCTCAAGTGGATTTTTACATACAAAAAGAAAACACTTCTGAAGCAAAATTTATCATTAAAAAAATTACAAACCGTACGTGGGTTTTGAATTACATTTTACTCAGATGCAAGACAAGGAATGGCATAATTGTTAGCTGTTAATTGGACATAATCAACCTCAGCAAATTGACAATATCCTTTTGACCTTTTGAAAGGGAGTGGGTGTTTAAGCTGTCAGGATATTTTATTATTTGCCAAAATATACATCTCACTAGCATAATGATAGAAAACTTACTTTTCCACACACCACTCGTAAGTGTGGAGATATTTTAATGATAAATTTAGCTTCAGAAGAGTTTTTTTTTTGCATGTAAAAACCCACTTCAGAATCATGGGCGATATTAAAATTTTACAGCCAGATTTATCACTTCTGAAACTTTTTAGATACCAAAGGAATCAAGAAAAAACACAAATAATGCCTTACTGTTGATGAAATGCAGTGAGAAACGCGATAATTCCCAATATTTTCAATCTCGATATCTGCACGGCCAATGTTCGGCAAGCACTTTAGCTGTTGTTGTCCCTTCATCTGCCACTTCTCTCTACCATCATTTCTCCTCACTTGTGCAATTCTGAAGTAGGATAAATGTCTCTCACGCTTATCCCGATTTCCACAATTATTTACAGTGCAATAAATGACCTTTTCAGCTTTTTTTAACGGGTAAGAAAGTACGCGTTTCGTGTATTAACAGTATATGCCGGAAGCTGCCATGTCCTCCACATGGATTGAGCTGGTCCGTGCGTCACGGCCTTCGACCCGATGACCTTACGTACAACTCCCCCTATTCGTATAGAATTTGTAAGGGGTTCAGAGAAATGCAGAACCTTAGGACCTGGCAACAGAAAGCATAGCTGCCAATTGTGCACCAATAAGCATCAGGGAAGTGTAAGAGTGTTGCAGGTGTGAGAGAAGCAAGGTCACAGAGAGAAAAGGATGCATTTTTTTAAAAATCAGAGCCTTTTTGAAAATTGCATCAATAGAAGTCAGTGAGCCTAGTGATAATAGGAGCGCATGTGTGAACAGAATACAAGTTAGGATATGGGTAAAGTTCTGATTGATCTCTTGGCAGATGAATTAGGGGGTGCAGCCTGGAATGTGTCAATAGGGAAGGCTGGAGGTAATCATGGGACTGGTAAACATTAACAGATTAGCTGAGATAGCTGTCAAGTCATACATGTTACGAGGAAACAGATGTTAGTGATGTGATTGGACAGTTATAGGTAACAGCACAACAAGAAGAATCCTCTTATTTCCCCAAGTACAACACTATCAAAAACTCTGTTTTAAACAAAGGACCCCTTAGTATCTGTACTGGACTGGTTGCACAAACAGCTTAATCCCCAGCAAAAGGAACATCTGAAGCCATTAGATCAAGAATCAAGTGTTTCATTATCATATGTACCAACAACAGAACAATTAAATTCTTACTTGCAGCAGCACATAGTGCCCTCTATAATGTTTGGGCCAAAGACCCATCATTTATTTATTTGCCTCTGTACTCCACAATTTGAGATTTGTAATAGAAAAAAAAAAAATCACATGTGGTTAAAGTGAACAGTGTCTGATTTTATTAAAGGGTTTCACCACGTAGAAATTATAGCTGTGTATATACATAGTTCCCCCCATTTCAGGCCACCATGTTTGGGACACGTGGCTTCACAGGCGTTTGTAATTGCTCAGGTGTGTTTAATTGCCTCCTTAACGCAGGTATAAGAGAGAGCTCAGCATCTAGTCTTTCCTCTATTCTTTCCATCACTTTTGGAAACTTCTATTGCTGATTATCAACATGAGGACCAAAGTTGTGACAACGAAAGTCAAAGAAGCCAATATGAGACTGAGAAACAAGAATAAAACTGTTAGAGACATCAGCCAAACCTTAGGCTTTCCAAAATCAACTGTTTGGAACATCATTAAGAAGAAAGAGTGCACTGGTGAGCTTTCTAATCGCAAAGGGACGGGCAGGGCAAGGAAGACCTACACAGCTGATGACAGAAGAATTCTCTCTATAATAAAGAAAAATCCCCAAACACCTGTCCGGCAGATCACAAACACTCTGCAGGAGTCAGGTGTGGGTTTGTCAGAAATACAGAGGCTACACTGGAAGATGCAAACCACTGGTTAGTCGCAAAAAAAGGATGGCCAGGTTACAGTTTGCCAAGAAGTACTTAAAAGAGCAACCACAGCTCTGGAAAAAGGACTTGTGGACAGATGAGACGAAGATTAACATATCAGAGCGATGGCAAGCGCAAAGTATGGAGGAGAGAAGGAACTGCTCAAGATCCAAAGCATGCCACCTCATCTGTGAAACACAGTGGTGGGGGTGTTATGGCCTGGGCACGTATGGCTGCTGAAAGTACTGGCTCACTTATCTTCATTGATGATACAGCTGCTGATGGTAGTTGCATAATGAATTCGGAAGTGTATAGACACATCCTATCTGCTCAAGTTCAAACAAACGCCTCAAAATTCATTGGACAGCGGATCACTCTACAGCAAGATGGTTGAACGGAGATGAGGAAACACTATTTCACACAGAGAGTTGTGTCTGTGGAATTCTCTGCCTCAGAGGGCAGTGGAGGCCAATTCTCTGCATACTTTCAAGAGAGAAGATAGGGTTCTTAAATATAGCGGAGTCAGGAGATATGGGGAGAAGGCAGGAACGGGGTACTGATTGTGGATGATCAGCCATGATCACATTGAATGGCAGTGCTGGCTAGAATGGCCTACTCCTGCACCTATCCTGCTCGGTGATGGTAAGTGAGTAGTAGGTGAGTCCGAAGGAGTTGCGACTGCAGCCCTCAGGTCGATTCCGGTTGGGGGCCGCCAGCTCCACGATGTTAGGCCCCAGCAAAACGGAGACAAGACAAGGAAAAGGTCACGTCTCCATTCAAGGAAGAGATTAAAAAGTTTAAAAGTTTCCCCCGTTTCTCAACCCCCCCCCCCCCCCCCCCCCCCCCCCCACATATACACAGCTAAAAATAAACCAAAAACATACTCTAACAAGACGAAAAAAAAGAAAAAAAGGCAGACGGACTGCAGGTGTGCCACAGCCACAAGGCGCTGCCACACAGAGGCAAATATAGAAATGATGGTTCTTTGTCCCAAACATTATGGAGGGCACTGTAACATGCACTAATATACATTTCCCGCATCATAAGCTGACAGTAAATAAAAAACAAACTGATTCACTCACATTAAAATAAAAAGTATTCCAGCATAGCAGATAACTAGTAGGACGATATAGCACCTTCACTCGGGCAATGTGATAATGAAGCTTCTCATCTTGGTAATAGGTAACAAAAAAGTTTCTTCAGCAGCCATATTAGTTTGTAGAACAACCTCCAGATTTCCACATTTAATTGCAGATATATAGATGCCAGAAACTGGTGTTAAATGTACTCCATTATGATGAACACAAATAACCCAAGCATGATTACCATGAAAAAAAAATCTAATTCAGCAATTGTCCAAATATTTCAATGCAATTCTAGATAATTCCAGCTCATCCCAATCCAAAATGATGGATTACCTTGGCAACAAGCTGTGGTTATAACCTTGGTTGGTTTTAGGGCAATTTTTCACCAACTGGCATTCTTATTGTTTACTAACTGAGCTTATCAGTACATCAGCCCTAAATACAGACAAGACGTCCAAATCCTAATTCACACACCATTACCATTTATTTCCTAGGACTGTTTGTCCTCTATGCCAAGCTGCAAGTTGCCAAGTATTTTTTCATATTATGTAATGCTTATATTTGATTTTAAGAACCAGCCTTGATAGAATTTGCTGTCGGAATTTAAAAGTCCACAAATTGAACCTTGCATGGCAAGACAAGACCAAGAGAAATTATTAACATCTAATTGAAGGATAAGTGTCAAATCACAGACCCAGCCTCGCACAACCAAACCCTGACGGACCAACTCCCACCTAAGCCCCAGTGTTCAGTTTTCTTGATTTCTAACGCTAATTTGCAACTCTTTTTAAACGTGTTGGGGTGAGGGAGGGAGGGAGGAGCTTCTTGACAATGCAGGAACGTGGGACCGTCGAGTGTAATAAATGTGTACAATGGAGTTTGTATCTGTAATTGGGCACAGCGCTGACTAGCGACAGAGAACTGTTAAGGTAGTATAAAACTCAAGATTTTATATTGGAAAAAAATTCGCACAATCTGATGTGGGTAAAAATTATCAATATGCACTAAAGAAAATGCAAAATGCTGAAATATTGCCGTCTTTGCAAAGAAAGACTTGGCATTTAGTTGTCAGTTGGGCCATTTTAATAAATAATTTATTTTGGAAATACGATGACAGTGCACTTGATTTTTATAAAATGAGTGATGTTGATTATCAGTTCTGTTTATGAGCAATAGTCTATGGTTCTTCCATCTTCTAACATACTATCTGTAACAAACTGACTCTTAACTCCACATGATTCAAGGGAGATCAATTAAATTATTCATTGTGTTCTGGCAAATATTTCTTCCTAACGCATTTCAACTATACCATATGGCCATTGTCATGTTGATGTTCACGAATTGCTATGTGCCAATTGACAGGCACATTTCCCACGTTACTCACCTTCAAGTGCATTTAATTGACAGCTAAGTATTTTGGTGTGAAATCAAAGCCATTTAAAAAATACGTATTTGTTTCCTGTGTTCTCTATTCTTCAAATAAATAATCACTGAACAGATTTATATGCACTAAAATTTAACAACCCACTCAAAACACCTATTTTTCCTCTCTCAGAATTATTCACAATTGGCAAGCGAGGATACTTATAGGGTACAATGTTTACTATCAACATTAAATATGTTTGAATACATTTGATGAGATACAGTGCCCTCCATAATGTCCGGGACAAAGACCCATCATTTATTTGTTTGCCTCTGTACTCTACAATTTGAGATTTGTTATAGAAAAAAAATCACATGTGGTTAGTGCACATTGTCAGATTTTAATAAAGTTTAATTTTATACATATTGGTTACACCATGTAGAAATTACAGCTGTGTTTATACATAGTCCACCCATTTCAGGGTACCATAATGTTTGGGACACATGGCTTCACAGGTATTTGTAATTGCTCAGGTGTGTTTAATTGCCTCCTTAATGCAGGTATAAGAAGCTCTCAGCCCTAGTCTTTCCATCATCTTTGGAATCTTTTATTGCTGTTTATCAACATGAGGACCAAAGTTGTGCCAACGAAAGTCAAAGAAGCTATTATGAGACTCAGAAACAAGAATAAAACTGTTAGAGACATCAGCCAAACCTTAGGCTTTCCAAAATCAACTGTTCGGAACATCATTAAGAAGAAAGAGAGCACTGGTGAGCTTACTAATCGCAAAGGGACTGGCAGGCCAAGGAAGACCTCCACAGCTGATGACAGAAAATTTCTCTCTATAATAAAGAAAAATCTCCAAACACCTGTCCGACAGATCAGAAACACTCTGCAGGAGTCAGGAGTGGATTTATCAATGACCACTGTCCGCAGAAGACTACATGAACAGAAATACAGAGGCTACACTGCAAGATGCAAACCTTAACATATCAGAGTGATGGCAAGCGCAAAGTATGGAGGAGAGAAGGAACTGCTCAAGATCCAACGCATGCCACCTCATCTGTGAAACACGGTGGTGGGGGTGTTATGGTCTGGGCAGGTATGGCTGCTGAAGGTACTGGCTCACTTATCTTCATTGATGATACAACTGCTGATGGTCGTAGCATAATGAATTCTGAAGTGTATAGACACATCCAACTGCTCAAGTTCAAACAAATGCCTCAAAACTCATTGGCCGGAGGTTCATTCTACAGCAAGACAACGTTCCCAAACATACTGCTAAAGCAACAAAGGAGATTTTCAAAGTTAAGAAATGGTCAATTCTTGAGTGGCCAAGTCAATCACCCGATTTAAACCCACTTAAGCATGCCTTTTATTTGCTGAAGAGAAAACTGAAAGGGACTAGCCCCCAAACCATGCATAAGCTAAAGATGGCTGCAATACTGACCTGGCAGAGCATCACCAGAGAAGACACCCAGCAACTGGTGATGTCCATGAATCGCAGACTTCAAGCCGTCATTGCATGCAAAGGATATGCAACAAAATACTCAACATGACTACTTTCATTTACATGACATTGCTGTGTCCCAAACATTATGGTGCCCTGAAATGGGGGGACTATGTTTATAATTTCTACATGGTGAAATGTATAAAAATGGCCTTTATTGAAATCTGACAATGTGCACTTTAACCACAAGTGATTTTTTATATTACAAATCACAAATTGTGGAGTACAGAGGCAAATAAATAAATGATGGGTCTTTGGCCCAAACATTATGATGGGCACTGTAATTACCATCTTACTGTTGACAAAACTAAATTTCCTTGATAGGATTTGCTCTATTTACACATCATCTCTATGATTTCACAATCATGGACATAACAATTTAATTCAGGTAAAATGCATAACTGAAAATAAACTTTGTTTTCAACATACCAGTACGACCAGAAAAGATGTGATAACAGGAATTTTCACTATCAACAATACTAAATCAGTGTATTTCATCACAAAATCCCAATTGAGGGGAGAAAGGGACGACCATGGCTGACATGTCAGGGACAGTATAAAATTAAAAATTAAAGCGAAGTACAACATAGTAAAGATGAGCGGGAAGCAAGAGGATTGGGTAATGTTTAAAGAACAGAAGATAACCAAAAAGACAATACGGGGTGAAAAGATGAGGTACGAAGGTAAGCTAGCCTGGTCCAGGAACACCACTGGGACCGTCAAACGGGCCCATCAGCGACTGCACTTCCTGAGGAAACTAAAACAGGCCTCACTCCCCACCAACATCCTCAGGACTTTCTACAGGGGTACGGTGGAGTCTGTACTCACGTACTGCATAAATACGTGGTACTCCACCTGCAACTGCTCGGACAGGAAGGCTCTGCAGAGGGTAGTGAGGGGAGCAGAGAGGATCATTGGCGTCTCCCTACCCTCGGTACAAGAACTGTTCCAGAGCCGCTGTCTGAAAAAAGCTCAGAGAATTGCTAAGGACAAACTGCACCCCCTCCACATACACCTGGATCTCCTGTCATCAGGCAAGAGATATCGAAGCATCAAAGCCCGGACTACAAGACTGCTAAACAGCTTCCTACCACAGGCTGTGAGGCTGCTAAACAGTCACTCTGTACTCACAGTCACTTGATTCTGCGGCTGGCACTGGCCACTTTAATAACTGGCACTGGCCACTTTAATAACTGGCACTGGCCACTTTAATAACTGGCACTGGCCACTTTAATAACTGGCACTGCCCACTTTAATAACTGGCACTGGCCACTCAAATTGGCTGCCACGGACATTTTATGATTGGTTTATTGTATTTTAACATTGTGTTTTACCTGCTTTTAACTATCAGGGACTGGATTGTTTTTAGTATTATGTGTGAAATGTTTTAAATTTCATGTGCGATGCTCCGCTATTCCCTGGGAGACGTCTTTTCATTTTGCACTGTACAACTGTTGCTTGCAAGATGACAATAAAGGTTGATTGATTGATAGCCAAGAATATGAAGCAGGATAGTAAAAGCTTCTTTAGGTATGTGAAGAGGAAAAAATTAGTTAAGACCAAAGTTGGACTCTTGAAGACCGAAAAAGGTGAATTTATTATGGAGAACAAGGAAATGGCAGATGAGTTGAACAGGTATTTTGGATCTGTCTTCACTAAGGAGGACACAAACAATCTTCCTGATATAGCAGTGGCCAGAGGATCTGGGGTGACGGAGGAACTGAAGGAAATCCACATTAGGCAGGAAATGGTGTTGGATAGACTGATGGGAATGAAGGCTGATAAATCCCCAGGGCCTGATGGTCTGCATCCCTGGGTACTTAAGTGGCTCTAGAAATCGTGGATGCATTGGTGATAATTATTCAATGTTCTATAGAGTCAGGATCAGTTCCTGTGGATTGTAGGGTAGCTAATGTTATCCCACTTTTTAAGAAAGGCGGGAGAGAGTAAACAGGGAATTATAGATCAGTTAGCCTGACATCGGTGGTGGGGAAGATGCTGGAGATAATTATAAAAAATATACATCAATGATTTGGATGAAGGGATTCAAGGTTACATTAGCAAATTTGCAAATGACACAAAGCTGGGTGACAGTGTGAACTGTGAGGAGGATGCTATGAGAGTGCAGGGCGACTTAGACAGGTTGGGGGAGTGGGCAGATGCATGGCAGATGAAGTTTAATGCAGATACATGTGAGGTTATCCACTTTGGTAGCAAAAACAGGAAGGCAGATTACTATCTAAAAGGCGTCAAGTTGGGAAAAGAGGAAGTACAACGGGATCTGGGGCTCCTTGTACATCAGTCTATGAAAGTAAGCATGCAGGTACAGCAGGCAGTGAAGAAAGCGAATGGCACGTTGGTCTTCATAACATGAGGAGTTGAGTATAGGAGCAAAGAGGTCCTTCTGCAGTTGTACCGAGCCCTAGTGAGACCACACCTGGAGTATTGTGTACAGTTTTGGTCCCCTATTTTGAGGAAGGACATTCTTGCTATTGAGGGAGTGCAGCGTAGGTTTACAAGGTTAATTCCCGGGATGGCGGGACTAGCATATGCTGAGAGAATGGAGCAGCTGGGCTTGTACACTCTGGAGTTTAGAAGGATGAGAGGATATCAGGGCCAGATTTACGTATAAGCTTAGGGCCTCGAGATCTAGGGGGGGCCTCGGCCCGCTCCACCAAGGTGTATAAAACTTTTGACATAGGGGCGATGTTACAAAACCTACCATCAGTGGCGCCGTGCCTGCAATTCCAGAGGCTTTGGTGGTGTGGGGGGGGACTAAAATGCAGGTGAGGTTTATATTTATTGTGGAGAGGACCTCCCACGCTTTGCCCGCTGACCCTCGCCACTCCACTGCCTTCCAGCAGCTCGCAGCCGTCGCCTTACCTGCAGCCTGGACTCAGCACCGGGCCTGAAGTTTCCACGCTGCAGACTCCAACTCCCCTGGGTTTGACTGTGCTGGGTCTTAGTGCTAGTCCCCCTAACCCTGGTAACGTCAGTGGCTGTTCCAGTGGGTCTTCCCCATTCCCCTCAAACCATCTGACCCCAGCTCTTCCCAACCCACACTACAGTCCTCATACCCCCCTATCCCCTGACCAACCCACCACCAGACATCGCCTCGGCCTCAGTCCACTCACCTACCTTCCTCCGGCCGCAACCCCCATCCCTGCCATGTTTTCACCATCCCCCCTGAACTCCCCCTCTCAGATACCGAATGGTCTGTCCTCAGCAGAGGCCTCACCTTTGTCCCCCTCCGTCCCCACCTCTATGAGTTCCACGCCCGCTGTGATTTGGAGCTCTTCTTCCGTCACCTCTGCCTCACACCATTCTTTCATGGGAATGAGTCCTCGCCCCCATTGATGATCCCTTTTCCCATCTCCAACGGACCCCCTCCTTTTGGACACCCCTCATGGCCACTGGTACAATGAAATTTGGGGGTCACCATCCGACGTCGAAACGGGAGAACATTCTCAGCGGCTAGGACTTCCAAATCGGCCACTTCCTACCGGAGGCCGCGGCTCCCGAAGTCCATAGGCTGAGCTGGGCGGAGATTCACGCTGACGGCCCTCGGCAAAGGGATCCCAGGGCTCCGCGATATTGAAATCAGCACGACCCGAGGCTGGGAGCTCCGCAAACCACAGCTCCATGATGTTGAAGCAGCAGCCCCAACACTCCAGAGCTACAAACGGCGATCCAGGTAAGGCATCGCCCGCTCCGCGATGAATCCAATATGTATTTTAAAACCAACTGTTTAATGACAACATACAGTAGGATCTAAAAGTGTCACACTTGTCACTGTCGTATAGTCATGGTCCTCAGATGGAGTCACAGATGGAGCAGCAGGACACCAGACGCCTGTGGCAGGGGCTACGGACTGTAACCAACTACCGGAGCAGCCCCCCCCTCAACCACAAGTGCTGGCACCTCGCTAGCTGATGACCTGAACTCCTTCTACGCTTGTTTCGAGTCGGGCAACATCACCCCAGGTTTGCCGGCTAACGACAACACTGCCAGCGCGCTGGCTAATGAAGCTGAAGGGAGGTCCATCGCTGGGGATGTGCACACATTCTCGCTGTCCGAGCACGACGTGAGGAGGGCCCTGACACGGGTGAACACGAGGAAAGCTGTCTCAGGGCGAGTACTTAAGTCATGTGCTACGCAGCTAGCTCCGATGCTGACTACAATATTCAACCTCTCCCTCGCCAAGTCCGTGGTCCCTGCCTGCTTCAAAAGATCCATCATTGTACCTGTACCAAAAAATGCCTCCCCAGCTTGTCTGAATGACTACTGTCCGGTGGCCCTCACCTCGGTAGTCATGAAATGCTTTGAGAGGCTGGTCAAGAAACACATCTGCGCCTTCCTCCCTCGCAACATGGACCCACTACAATCCGCATACCGTCCAAACAGATCCACGGATGATGCGGTATCCCAGGTTCTGCACACCACTCTCTCGCCTTGACAGCCAGAACGGGGGCTATGTGAGGATGCTGTTCATAGACTTCAGTTCAGCCTTAACACGATAGTCCCCACCAGAGTTGCTGAGGAGCTGCTGGAATTGGGGCTCAACACCCCCCTGTGTGCCTGGGTCCTGGACTTTCTCACCTCCAGACCCCAGGTAGTCAAGATGGGAGGAAATACATCAGTCCCTCACTCTTAGCACAGGATCCCCCCAGGGTGGCGTCCTCAGCCCCCTACTGTATTCCCTGTACACACATGACTGTGTGGCTAGGTTCAGCTCCAACTCTATAATCAAGTTTGCTGATGACACTGTGGTGGTGGGCCTGATCTCCGATAACGATGAGAAGGCCTACCGGGAGGAGGTGGCTGATCTAGCACTCTGGTGTCAAGACAACAGCCTCTTCTTGAATGTCAAAAAAACTAAGGAGCTGATCGTGGACTTTAGGAGGGCACAACATCCGAGGACGTACATACCATTGAAGATAAATGGGGATACTGTGGATAGGGTGAGCTGCTTTAAATACCTGGGAGTCCATATCTCAGAGGATCTGACATGGACATCACACGCTGCCGCAGTAGTGAGTAAGGCAAGGCAGCGCCTTTACCACCTCAGGCAATTGAGGAAATCCAGAGCGTCTCCGAGGATCCTCCAGTGCTTCTACTCAGCGGCTGTGGAAAGCATCTTGTCCGGAAACATCACAATTTGGTTTGGGAACTGCTCTGCCCAGGACAAGAAGGCTCTGCAGAGAGTAGTGCATTCGGCCGAATGCACTATGGGAACTTCACTCGCCCCCCCTGCAGGAACTATACATCAGAAGGTGCAAATCCAGGGCCAACAAGATCATGGGGGACCCCTTCCACCCCAGCAACAGACTGTTCCAGCTGCTACAGTCAAGCAAACGTCTCCGTTGCCATGCTGTGAAAACGGAGAGGATGAGAAAGAGCTTCTTCCCAGAGGCCATTAACACTGTAAACTCCTCTCACCAGGGACTAATTTACTGTACCAATTTACTGTTGTGTGGTGTCTTTTTAAAATTGCTGTTTTTTCCTCCCAAAAATATGTAATATGTGAATATGTGATTCTGTTCCATTCTGTTTGTATTTTTTTTTTGCACAATCCGCAAGCATTGCCACTTTTCATTTCACTGCACATCTCATATGCATATGTGATTAATAAACTTGACTTGACTAGTCGTGGGGGTGGGGGATTGGGAGGGGCTCACAAGTGAAATAGCTTAGGGCCTCTCTTCAACTAAATGAGGGGATCTCATTGAAATATAAGATTGTTAAGGGTTTGGACATGCTAGAGGCAGGAAACATGTTCCCGATGGTGGGGGAGTCCAGAACCAGGGCCCCCAGTTTAAGAATAAGGAGTAAGCCATTTAGATCGGAAACGAGGAAACACTTTTTCTCGCAGAGAGTGGTGAGTCCATGGAATTCTCTGCCTCAGAGGGCGGTGGAGGTGGGTTCTCTGGGTGCTTTCAAGAGCGAGCTAGAAGGGCTCTTAAAAATAGCGGAGTCAGGGGATATGGGGAAAAGGTAGGAACGGGTTACTGATTGGGGATGATCAGCCATGATCACATTGAATGGCGGTGCTGGCTCAAAGGGCCGAATGGCCTACTCCTGCACCTATTGATTATTTTTAATCAAATTGTATTTTGGAGTAAGAATATGTAATGAGCTGCCCTGGTATATCAACACAAAGCAGATACCGGAACAGAAGAATTAGGCAGCTTTCTGCAATGATCTACCACAGTAAATGTTTATAAACAGTGTCCATTATGTACTTAAGCCATGTTTAACAGACAGACCCATATTTAGTGATAAATCCTAGACCAATTCCCAAACTCCGGAACTGTAAAACTCCTTACCTCCCTCAAGGCATCCTTCCTCCAACTCTTTAAAACCAACTTTGTTATTATTAAGCATTATTCAAGCATTTGACATTCCTCCTTAAAATTTCTCAAAGTTATTGCTTTCAGCTGGATTTGTTTTCTCAAAAAGCTAATGCAAAATGTAAAATTAGTTCAAGTAGTACAGCAGCAATATCCCATATTGATTTAACAGAACCTGGGTAGCCTTAGCAAATGTTGATTGATTAATTGGTACTTAGAGGTGGTCATGAGCTGCTTTGTTGAACTGCTGTAGTTCTTCTTATAAAAGGCTATATCTAAAACGGCAGGTTACATCAGGAGCCGGACCATTTCCAAGTCAAGATAAAGTGCAAATTTGCAAATGCTCCTGTCTTCCTGCAACCACAGTTCTTCTTGGTCGCAGAGACAGCAGGAGGCACAGTCAGAGTAGGTCAGATGTATAACCACGAACAAGGCAGTTACTGTGAGGTGATAAATGTTTAAAATGGCAGTTTGGGTATTAAAGCATGTGGACTCCTTTCTCCTGGAGAGTGACGAGTTACTCAACGGCAGTAGGCACTGTAGTCATCCAGGGATGTGGGGAAAGCATGATCCTAACAATGTAGAAGGCATGATAATTCCTTCTTTACAGCAAACCCAGTCTCTAATCTTCTCTTGTCCATTCCAATTTGGACTAGTTACTGTTAGCATATTATGTTATTTTGTCTAGATATTTCTAGCGGTATTATTTTGAACGCTTGGGGGTGGGCTTTTGATACGTAGATGGGCGTGACCTATGATAGAGGGAGGGGGACTGACCAGATCAGTACAGTCACGGGATTTGAAGAGAAATCAGTTCTTACCAGATAGTAAGAACGGAAAGCTACAATTTGTATATAAGAATAAAGATCTGGTATGTGTAATTTATGTTTTTATGTGTTGTCTGATTCAGTGTCTATGATGCTGCTGCAAGCAACATTTCCATTGTACCTATATTTCACCAGGCAAGGAAATCGCTATCAAAACTTGGGGGGGGGCACAATTTCTTGGCGAGCGCATGTGCACACACGCAAGGCTTCGGCCGTGGGCCCTGTGGACAGTAACATCGGAAGCTGACCTGGTTGGTGACCGACTCCAAACTCCAGCAACAGCAGCTTCGTCCGAAACATGGGGGGGGGTGTCCCACACAACTTAAAGTAAGGGGGTACAGGCCCATCCTAAAACAGCCATCTTGGCAAAGTGCTGCCCAATAAAACCTGAACTTTGCGAAATTTCAATGAGCTCAGCTCTCATTTTTTAAACTCAATTCTGCATTCTTCTGCTCAATCTTTCCTCCTCGTGACAAAAACGACCATCTCACAAACCAGTTTGACAAATCTCTGTTGCATGCAATGGTAAGTGCATCCTATTTAAAATTAAAAAAATAGATATGGAGAACAATACATAAACCTCGGGGTGCAGTCTCAACAACACCTCGTAGATTGCTGAAAGACAATATCCTCTCATTATAAAGGCAATGAACCATTTCCATTACTGATTGCTTATTGCATCTGCATCTTAGCCTTCTTCAACTTGTGCAGCTCAGAGATCCCCTTGAACATCATTTTCTAATCTGTCCATATTAAAAATACCATGCTTCTGCTTTGTGCATGAAATGCTTGAACGTATTTTCATCATTACTTTTCATTTGCTATGTGCTTGCCAGCTCATTTAGCGCATCGATATCACCACGAAGATACCATTTATCCTCCTCACAATTTCGCCTAGTTTTGTAATATCCCAAAGTTTGCCACTGATGTATTTGATCTTTTCAGCTAAATTGTTGTGACAAATTATGGATAGCAAGGGCCCAAAGCACTGATCCCTACAATAATACACTAGTCAAGGCCTGCCAACCCAAGTGTGTACCATTTATTCTCATTTTCTATTGGATAACCAATTCCCTTTTCATTTCAGTGCACAGTACATTATCCCAATTCCATTTCGCTAATGCTGTAGTCAAGACTGCTGCAAGAGTCATGATCGAAGATCGAAAACACCTCAACTACTGAATCCTTTTAATCTATTCGTCACATTCTACTTGAACGTAAATTAGTCAAGCATGGATTTTATTTTTTAAATCTATGCCAACTTTGCTAAACCTCATTAATCGACAATGCCTCGTTATTATGTATACTTCCATCACATCACTTCACAGCCTCCTTTGCTTTAGGGAGCAGATGTAGACCCAGCCTTCCCAACCTCTCCTTATAACTCAAGCCATCCAATCTAGACAATATCCTTGTGGATCTCTAGGGTTATGTACTGGAACACGTCCCAACTCTTGTACTCAATGACACAGAAAATGAAAGCAAACATGTTCCTTTACCACCCTGTTGATCTTTCATGCAACTTTCATGGAACTATGTACTTGTACTCCAAGGTCTCTCTCTTCAATATTGTTCCCCACGACTTGGCCATTCATTGAGCATGTCCTGCCTCAGTTTAATTTATGAAAATGCATCGCCTCATGCTGGAGTAAAAATAATTATCTTCCTCACTTTCCCAGTTCATCTACATCCTGTTGTAACTAGACAACCTCTTTAGTGTCATCTATACCACTAATGTTACTGCTGTCTGCCACCACCTTCTCATCAAAGTCATTAATATACAATGACAAACATAGAAAATAGGTGCAGGAGTAGGCCATTCGGCCCTTCGAGCCTGCACCGCCATTCAATATGATCATGGCTGATCATCCAACTCAGTATCCTGTACCTGCCTTCTCTTTATACCCCCTGATCCCTTTAGCCACAAGGGCCACATCTAACTCCCTCTTAAATATAGCCAATGAACTGGCCTCAACTACCTTCTGTGGCAGAGTTCCAGAGACTCACCACTCTCTGCGTGAAAAATGATTTTCTCATCTCGGTCCTAAAGGATTTCCCCTTTATCCTTAAACCGTGACCCCTTGTCCTGGACTTCCCCAACATCAGAACAATCTTCCTGCATCTAGCCTGTCCAACCCCCTAAGAATTTTGTACGTTTCTATAAGATCCCCCCTCAATCTTCTAAATTCTAGTGAGTACAAGCCGAGTCTATCCAGTCTTTCTTCATATGAAAGTCCTGACATCCCAGGAATCAGTCTGGTGAACCTTCTCTGTACTAAGGCAAGAATGTCTTTCCTCAGATTTGGAGACCAAAACTGTACACAATACTCCAGGTGTGGTCTCACCAATACCCTGTACAACTGCAGTAGAACCTCCCTGCTCCTATACTCAAATCCTTTTGCTATGAAACAATGGAGAACCCAGTGCTTATCCCTGCATTGCACCACTGGTCACAGGCCTCCATTTCTATTCTCCTATCATCAAGCCCACTTTACAACCAATTGCCAAACTCACCCCAAGTTCCATGCATTCCAACCACATAGGCCCTTGTCAAATATGTTGTTCAAGTCCATGTACACAAAACCTAACATCCTGCCCTCGTCAACCCTCTTGGCCACCTCTTTAAAACACAAATCTAACCTAATTCATGAGAAGCGATTACCCACACCCAAAGCCTTGCTAAATTATCCATATTCAGCCCAAGATTTTCCCAAATGCAAATAAATTCTGTCTCTCAAAATCCGTTCCCATAACTTACCCACCATTGACGCTTGGCTCACCAGCATGTAGCTCCCTGGTTTATTCCAGCTGCCCTTCTTAAATAAAAGGCACAACATTAGGTGTCCTTCAGTCTTGCGGTATCTCACCCATTGCTAAAAGATACAAAGAATCTCAGCCAAGGCCCCAGCAATCTCTCCCCCGCCACAACATTCCAGGACACACCTGGGCAAGCCCTGGGGATCTATTGTTTCACGATCAACACCATCTCCTTTACAAAATTGATATTACGCAGGATATAACTGTTCCCTGCCTGGACTCACTAGAAGTATGCACTTAAGACTTAGCACTTCCTATGGCTTTGCACGTGGATTACCACATTGATCCTCAAGGAGACATCTCTCTCCCCAGTTACCTTTTTACTCTTAATATACTGTTTGAATCATTTGGAATTATTCTTTATCTAGCTGCTGGAGATATCTCTGTGCCCTTTTTGCCCTCCCAGTTTCCTTCTCAAGTGTACTCCTTCATTGCTTGTATTCCTAAAGGGGCTCTCTTGATTCCAGTTACCTAGTCGACACATGCCTCCTTCTTCCTGTTCAGATCCTTAATATTTCTTGTCAGCCAAGGGTCCTTAATCATAGCAGTCTTGCCCATTACTCTAACAGGAATACGCTGGCTTGGAACTCTTCTTATCACTCCTTTAAAAGGCCTTCCATTAGGTATAGAATGATTGAAATACAAGCAGACTGGGCAATGAACGTCTGGGGTCAGACGTTCATCAAGTATGATGTTAATTTAATGTCATAAATTATCTGGTTTGGCTTCCAGCTGCCAGGGAGAGGGATGGAGTCAGAGAAAGGATTTTGCATTAAGGACCAAATGTGTTGCTTCAGGCTTATCATTATTTTGGAGGAGATTTCTGTTCATCCAGTAATGGATGACATTCAAGCATTGTAATATCATAGTCACAGGAATGTTACAGAACAGGAAAAGGCCATCTGTGCTGGCTTCCAGTAGAGCAATTTAGTCCCAGTTTCTTTCCCTACAGCTTCAAATTATACTCTCTCTCGTGTCCATACAAGGTTTTAAGGCTCACATTTACAAACAAGTTGTCGACCATAATCACTAAATAAGTTCTCACATTTCCGCCTGTATAACTTGTCAACTTTACCCTTCCAAACTAGTCATCACCTTGTACACATCTAACAAATCTCTTCAATACTTTTTGCTCCAATGAGGTTAACCTAGATTCTTTGGTTGATCTAATACTCATCCGAGAAATATCTACCAAGTCATTCCTGCAATTCTCGAGGACCATCTCATCTTTCCTTGGTAGCAGTGGAGCAGTTGCAAAATCTTCTATCTCACAGCTTCAGTGAGCCAGATTCATTCCTGACCTTGGGTACTGTCTGTGTGGAGTCTTCACCATTCACCATGATTTTGCAGATTTTGCATATGTCTCTTCCATAGAGGGCATATCCTATGCAATACTTTAGACTTTAAACTAGAACGGTTGGGGGGAGGGATTCAAATAGGGAAAGCTAGCAGTCAGTGTGTGAGGCAGGAGGCAGAGAAGGGTAGCACTCTGACCCAAAATGTAGAGGAGAAAGAAGAAAAAGACAATAAACAGAGAATAAGATGGGGTGGGTTTCTTAAATGTGTATATTTTAATGCTAGGAGCATTGTAAGAAAGGTGGATGAACTTAGAGCCTGGATTGACACCTGGAAGTATGATGTTGTGGCGATCAGTGAAACATGGTTGCAAGAGGGCTGTGATTGGAAACTAAATATTCCAGGATTTCGTTGCTTCAGGTGTGATATAATTGGAGAGGCAAAAGGTGGAGGTGTTGCATTGCTTGTCAGGGAAGATATTACAGCAGTGCTTTGGCAGGATAGATTAGAGGGCTCGTCCAGGGAGGCTATTTGGGTGGAACTGAGAAATGGGAAAGGGGTAGCAACACTTATAGACCGCCAAATGGGGAGTGAGAATTGGAAGAGGAAATATGTAAGGAGATCGCAGATATTAGTAGTAAGCACAAGGTAGTGATTGTGGGAGATTTCAATTTTCCACACAGACTGGGAAACACATTCTGTAAATGGGCTGGATGGGTTGGAGTTTGTAAAATGTGTGCAGGATAGTTTTTTGCAGCAATACATAGAGGTACCTACTAGAGAAGGGGCGGTGCTGGACCTCCTGTTAGGAAATGAGACAGGTCAGGTGGCAGAGGTATGCGTTGGGGAACAGTTCGGGTCCAGTGATCACAATACCATTAGTTTCAATATAATTATGGAGAGGGTCAGAACTGGACCTAGGGTTGAGATTTTTGATTGGAGAAAGGCTAACTTTGAGGAGATGCGAAAGGATTTAAAAGGAGTGAATTGGGACATTTTGTTTCAGGGGAAAGATGTGGAAGAGAAATCGAGGACATTTAAAGGTGAAATTTTAAGAGTACAGAATCTTTATGTCCCTGTTCGGTTGAAAGGAAATAGTAAAAATTGGAAAGAGCCATGGTTTTCAAGGGAAATTGAACACTTGGTTCGGAAAAAGAGAGAGGTCTACAATAATTATAGGCAGCATGGAGTAAATGAGGTGCTTGAGTATAAAGAATGTAAAAAGATTCTTCAGAAAGAAATTAGAAAAGCTAAAAGAAGATATGAGGTTGCTTTGGCAGGTGAAAGTAAATCCAAAGGGTTTCTACAGCTATATTAATAGCAAAAGGATAACGAGACATAAAATTGGTCCATTAGAGAGTCAGAGTGGATAACTATCTGCAGAGCCAAAAGAGATGGGGGAGATATTGAATAATTTCTTTTCTTCGGTATTCACCAAAGAGAAGGATATTGAATTATGTGAGGTAAGGGAAACAAGTAGAGTAGCTATGGAAACTATGAGATTCAAAGAAGAGGAAGTATTGACACTTTTGAAAAATATAAAAGTGGATAAGTCTCCAGGTCCGGACAGGATATTCCCTAGGACATTGAGGGACGTTAGTGTAGAAATAGCAGGGACTATGACAGAAATATTTCAAATGTCATTAGAAACGGGAATAGTGCCGGAGGATTGGCGTACTGCGCATGTTGTTCCATTGTTTAAAAAGGGTTCTAAGAGTAAACCTAGCAATTATAGACCTGTTAGTTTGACGTCAGTGGTGGGCAAATTAATGGAAAGGATACTTAGAGATAATATATATAAGCATCTGGATAAACAGGGTCTGATTAGGAACAGTCAACTTGGATTTGTGCCTGGAGGTCATGTTTGACTAATCTTCTTGAATTTTTTGAAGAGGTTACTCGGGAAATTGATGAGGGTAAAGCAGTGGATGTTGTATATATGGACTTCAGTAAGGCCTTTGACAAGGTTCCTCATGGAAGGTTGGTTAAGAAGGTTCAATTGTTGGGTATTAATGGTGGAGTAGCAAGATGGATTCAACAGTGGCTGAATGGGAGATGCCAGAGAGTAATGGTGGATGGCTGTTTGTCAGGTTGGAGGCCAGTGACTAGTGGGGTGCCACAGGGATCTGTGTTGGGTCCACTGTTGTTTGTCATGTACATCAATGATCTGGATGATGGTGTGGTAAATTGGATTAGTAAGTATGCAGATGATGCTAAGATAGGTGGTGTTGTGGATAATGAAGTAGATTTTCAAAGTCTACAGAGAGATTTAGGCCAGTTGGAAGAGTGGGCTGAAAGATGGCAGATGGAGTTTAATGCTGATAAGTGTGAGGTGCTACATCTTGGCAGGACAAATCAAAATAGGACGTATATGGTAAATGGTAGGGAATTAATGAATGCAGTTGAACAGAGGGATCTAGGAATAACTGTGCACAGTTCCCCGAAGGTGGAATCTCATGTAGATAAGGTGGTAAAGAAAGCTTTTGGTGTGCTGGCCTTTATAAATCAGAGCATTGCGTATAGAAGTTGGGATATAATGTTAAAATTGTACAAGGCATTGGTGAGGCCAATTCTGTAGTATGGTGTACAATTTTGGTCGCCTAATTATAGAAAGGATGTCAACAAAATAGAGAGAGTACAGAGGAGATTTACTAGAATGTTGCCTGGGTTTCAGCAACTAAGTTACAGAGAAAGGTTGAACAAGTTAGGTCTTTATTCTTTGGAGCGCAGAAGGTTAAGGGGGGACTTGATAGAGGTCTTTAAAATGATGAGAGGGATAGACAGAGTTGACGTGGATAAGCTTTTCCCACTGAGAGTAGGGAAGATTCAAACAAGAGGACATGACATATACTCTTTCTATACTTATGTTATCTATTATCAATTGTACTTGACTGTTTTTCTGTTTTCCAAATAGCATAATCTTTGTTTTGCTTAAATTTAGAGGCAATTTGTTGACATCAAACCACTGTTTTAATTTATTCATTTCTGATATGACGACCTCCAAAAGCTGCTTCAAATAGTCACTGGAACAAAAAATATAATAAATTTCAGTATATTAGATACGCTGCATGTATCGTTAATGTATATAATGAAAAGCTTTTGACCTAACACAGACCCTTGAGATACTCCACAAGTTATGTTCATGTATATTGATTTATGTTCACCTATTTCTACAAATTGTTGCCTTTCTTAAATAGCTTCTCACCCAATCCAATCCAAACCCTCTGTTGCCATACCTATCCAGTTTCATGAGTAAAATTTTGTGATTTACAGTATCAGTCATACACAGAGCTGGTGCGGCTGCCCGGAGCTGGGGCAGCGGCCCGGAGCGGAGACTGCGGGACCCGGAGCTGGGGAGGCGGCCTGGAGCTGGGGCGGCTGCCCGGAGCTGATGCTGTGGCGGACCGTCTCGGAGCGGAGACGGCGTTCCGGCTTTCGGCGGCGGCGTCACCACGGAGGTCCGCTGGACTGGAAGGCGGCATCTCCGGCCTGGATCGATCGCCTCAGCGCAGAGGGAGAACAAGGAGGGAAGAGACGGAGACCATGCCTCCATCACAGTGAGGATGTGCTTGGTGAACTGACTGTGGTGGATGTTTAATTTGTGTTTATTGTATGTTTTGTTTTTATTGGTTCTGTGTATGACTGCAGGCAACATAATTTTGTTCAGACCGAAAGGTCTGAATGACAATAAAGGAATCTAATTTTAATTCTAATCAAATGATTTTTTAAAGTCTATGAATATTCCCACTGCAAGTTTTTTATTATGTATGCAATTTGTGATTTCCTCGATTAGTTCCATTAGTGCCATAGATGTTGATCTGTCTGTCTGGAATCCATATTAACTGTCAACCAAAAGTGTACAAGAACTGAAGACTTTTTAACCATTACCTGATAACACAGGAGTTGAAAGTACCATTACTTCAGCCACTACTTGTTAAAATCACTATCGGAAAGCAAGGCTTTTAAAACCTAGTGAAAATTTAACAGGTTCAGAAATTGATTTTAAAGAATTGCTTGTCATTAAGGAGTAGTTGTGATATGAAGAAAACATCAAATTTAGTTTAAATCTACAGCAGTGAGGCCGGTAACATTCTAATGCTAATCAAGTCAATAAACTGAAGAAGTGTCAAATTATCTGGTTGTATTTTGACAAACCACTAAAAACCAAAATAAAAACAAAAAATACGGGGAGTTTTCTGTCGGCTAAATATGATTAGTAAACAATGAAACTAAGCTAGCATCACATCAAACAAAGAATGGAAAAAAGGGAAGTCTGTGGAGAATACGATAGACTCTGTTAGTGAAAGTTTTAGTGTAATTAGATTCTTGTAGATTAACTAGACAAATATTCACACAAACAGTGAACAGTACTGTAAACTGCAGCCAAAGGCAGAAATTGAACTGATAATGTAAACAAAATATCCTAAATATATTCACAAATTTTAGTCACACATGATAAGACCTTCTGGTGCAATGTCATATTTGAAGTTAAGCATATACAAATTCAAACATTATCAAAGATCGTTTAGCTCAAACAACTACAATGAGCTCCAAAAATGTTGACATTTTGGAAATCATGCTACACAATTATTAACAAATGCATGATTGACTCCAGACGATATAAACAGGGGAATGGCAAAATTTGCATTAGAAAATGGCTTGGTTCAAATGGAATTTTTGAAACAAACACATACTACTATATTAATAACAAACAGTATGAGAAAAGCATATGCCTTTTTACAATACTGCACACAATAATGTGACAAAGGTGGTCAAATTTCAAATTCCTTCAAAAAAGTTGACAAGCACTTTATTGGGTTCATGACTGACATAGTATCAACAAAAAATATAAGAAAAGATAGCATATTGATGGCAAGTTTCCAAAAATGGCATCAGAAAACACAAATACATTTTGTGTAACGGTCGCGTGGTGTCCACCAGTGACCTGGTTGGCACAGTAAGTGCACGTATTTCTTATTCTTTTCTGTTTATGAATACCACATTGAGCAATAAAATTGCAAACACCGTTTCCACTCCATTCCCCTGATCATGTAGTAGAATACTGCATCTATCTGAGTGGACACCGCAACGCACATTACATATCATATATACAAACGTACGTTGTGGTTGACACTCAAAGGTTTGGTGTCCCAGAAAACAAACATTACATTTTTAGCGAAAATCAAACATTTTCACCAATGTGATCTAAATGGTACATTACCTTATGGATTTGAACTATATCGATGGTTCGTCAAAAGGTTAGATTTAGGACGATTTTTTAGTAAGTAAAATGTCTCCGTAACGGTCATTGTGGAGCTTCCGGAAGTTTACACGAAGGAATTAAGTTAGCGACTCGGTCCATACGAAAGGTAAACAAGAAACAGTGTGTTGCCAAATTGAAGATTGGCTCATTCTTAGTTTTGATGACCAATTTATGTACAAAAATATTTTTTTAATTGATTTTTAAAAGTTTGAAAATATATCGTAAGCGGTTGTTGCGTTTTTGACACCACGATGTTTTTTATAAATTAAATTGGAAAATAAGAAAAAAATACTTAACTCGCCCAAAAATCGCAACTACCATAGGATACGTCATTGCATTTTTGAAAAGCATTTGAGGTTTGGAGCCTCCATGGTTTAACTTACGGAGGTACCAACCCCGACACCAAGCGCAACAACCATTACGGGATCTTTGCTAGGCGGAATACCAGACATGTTACCAGGGCTCGAAATTAACGTTTGCCCGGGTGCCAATGGCCACCTAAAGTCTCGCCGGGCAACCTAAAAGCCTTGTCATTTTGCCCGGCTTGGCAAGCGAAGGAAAGCTTGGCTGATGTGGACAGTGGGCGGCCTGATGCAAACTGCACTGGCGTTTCTCAGAGAGCTCCTGCCTTATCCTTATTTCCTGCCTTGCCCTATGGAGTTGCTGCTTGTTTGTGAACCAGCGGCTCAGGCAGCGGATTGACGCTCGACACCGCTGCAAATTGTTCAGTTGCTGTTGTTCCCTTAAAGGGCCTGTCCCACTTTGCGATTTTTTCGACGACTGCGGAGCGTCAGTGACTGACGCCTTTTAAAACCGTCAAGTTGCACGACATACACGCTGACGTATGTTCTCCTGCGGGTGATGCCAAGTTAGGGGTTTGTTAGGGCTAAGGTTAGAGTTAGGGCTCTAAAATTAAAACAATAAAATCAATTATGCAAATGAAAAGATGTCCGAGTCGTTCAGTTTTACAGATGTATTGGACCGCTTCCAGATCCAATCATCATTTCTAACTTTTCACAGGGATGGATTCAGTGAGTGTAGACTGAACTCCTCTCCCCTCCCCCGCCCCCATCCCTCCTTCTCCACCCCACCTGCCCTACTCCCCACCCCCCCTCTTCCTCCTTTTGCCCCGCTCCACTCTTCTTCCCCTTCTCCCCCTCTCCCTCCCTTCTCCAAGCCCCCCACATCCCCCGACGCCCCCCATTTGTGGACCCAGCCTGCGGCCAGCAATCCACCACACACTATCTCACTCACCCTAGGAACAATTTATATCAACCTGTGCGCCTTTGGAGTGCGGGAGGTACTGTAACCCTAACCCTAACTCTAGGTTGATAGGCTTGGTATATGTATAAATTGCCCCTAGCGTGTGGGACTCGGTCGGCCGAAGGACACTGTATCTCTGAACTAAATGTGACATAGGGGCCCCAGGGATTGGACTCGAACCCCCAATATTCTGCATGGGAACTAAACTGTTAGCCAGTGGCAGATCTCTCTTCCAATGGTCGCTCCAAACTCCCAGAGGCAGCGGGCTTTTCAACTGGGTACAGGCAATGTTGTCAATGTACTAGCGCCACCCACATGCTCCGGCAACTGAGTCTAAATACCCACCACCCATTTGCAGCAAGGCGAGGGGGCACGGGGGGGGGGGGGGGGGGGGGGGGGGGGGGCATCAGGGATCAAAGTACACTTCCATTCTCTTTATTTATTTAAAATTACAAAATCCTAGAGTAGAAGGGATATATTATGTATCTATTTTTCCCCTCTTGTTGTTGTTACCGTGTCTACCTTCAAAGGTGTCAAACAGATCGATTCAATTCTTTATCAACTTACCTTGCTGTGACTGGGCATAACAGAGATTGATGATTGAAGATTCAAGAGGAAAAGATCCATGCTATGGCCATGTCATGATTATTTTCGGTCCTTCACAGAAAACATGCTTGCATCAATCTGTAGTGTGCATGGTTAAGCATATGTTACCATGGTCCAGGATTTATTGACACAGGTTGATCATACGCTGAATAATCCAACCAGATTTTTGTTTGGAAGTGGAAAGAAATAATAGAAATTGCATTCATTGCAACGTGTAAAAAGAGTTGAGATACTGCATTATAATTTTGCCGCATGTCATTGTGGTATATATCATGTCTTGATTGGCGAATATGTTTAGTTTGTGACTTTATTTGAAGCAGAAATAATATGTGAATGCTTCATTGAACATAATTCCGACTGGTAACTACGAACTTCGTCCAAGCACATTATCGCACAGGGAAACAAAAGTTAAATGAGAGCCCTGATTTGATGGGTAGATTTTTGTTAAGAACAGTGTATTGGTGTAAAAAACTGAATAATAATCTTGTTACTCAACATCTCTCCAGTATTGTAAAAAGACACATAGGCAAATCTGCAAAAAAAAAACCAAGGCCACTGCTAGCTCACTATTCTTCCCAAGCTCAGTTGAGCCCATTTCTTTCATTATTCTTTTTCCATTCCTAGTTGACAACTCACACAGATCTAAGGCAAATAAAACATAAAAGATTGAAGATATCGTATATCCCGGCAATGAAGACGCACCTGCGTCGAAGACGCACCCCACCACCTCCACCAGTTGCGCCTGTGCCGAAGGACACCGTGGCTGGCTAGCGGGTCAGTCGGCAGAAGGCGCTGAAGTGGCGGCCGGTTCCGCTGTCCAGTCCTGGCGGCCGCTCGCAGCCACCCGAGCTACTTCCCTCCGCGGCCACAATGCGGTGGCTCTGCGCCCGGAGTGCCGTGGCAACGCTGAGTGAGTTGCTGGCATGATCTCCGACCCCCTCCTTCTCAATGCTCCTGCCCTCCCCGCAAATTTACCCCGGCGGCCCAGCCAAGTTTACTACTTCGTGCAGTCCAGGCTGTGCTGAACCGAGCCAGACTTCCCACACGCTGTGGAAAGGAACTCTCCCCCTTTTACAGCCGCTTCCCACTTCACACAGTTCCAGGGTCGAAGGCGTGGCAGCTTCCATGGAGCAGACGCTACGAGAGTGGCATTGCTCAGCCTAATCTTCGGCCTCCAAGACGCAGGCAAATTTACGGGCCTTATTTTAGAAGATGCATCTATAGACGTTTGTAAGAGTCACTGGAGACATGCCGAATTTCCCCAGTCTTCTCAGGAAGTACAGGTGCCGGTGTGCTGCCTTGGCTGTTGCATCAATGAGGTTGGTCCACACACCATTGAGGGAATGAATGACATCAGCTCACATTTCCTAAAGTCAATAACTAGTTCCTTCCCGAGGATGTGGCCTGGGACTCCATCTGGACTAGTTGCTCTCAGGAAGGTCAATCTTACGCCTGCCACAGTAACTGCTGGTACAGGCACCAGAGACTGCAGGGCGGTTGGACTTTGCCACCAAAACTACTCACCTTAACTTTGTCACCCTTTACACCATGCAAGCCTTGCCAGAATCCACGGGTATCCATGTCATTTCCTCTAGACTCCAGCTTGGTCCAGATTTCATTCTTGAGGAAAGGGGAAAGGCATTGAAGAATAAAGGAAAGTGTACTAAAATTAGTACAGGAGTAGAGCTTTGGTGGTGCTGGATTAACAGATTTACCAAGTTGGTGGATGTCGTCCTATTAATATCCCAATACACTATATGAAGATAATGTACTCAGAATAAAGTTCCCAGGGATCCAGTAAGCAGAATTAGTGCGCACAAACCAGTGTGTGAGATGCTGAAACATTGGGGCTTCTGCATAATTGGAAAGTGGATTATCGGCATTTTACTGCCAACAGCATTTACAATTCTGAGTTTGTCAATAGAGACCAAGTGTAACAGCAGAAAAACTACGCCAAACTTAAATACCAGACCTACTTCAAATAGAGTATTAAGCTTGACTAATCTTGATATTATGAGGAGATGAAAGCTTTGGAAAGGGTGAATTAAAAGACTTAAAAGAATGGTTTCTGGAATGAGGAACTGTGGTAAGGACTGCTTAAAGGGGCTGGGACTATTTTATTTGAAGGGCTGAAACTAGTATTGACAAATATATTAAATAAGGACAAAGTGAATGGGTTCCTTTGGCACAAGGCCAGGAACTAGTGGTCACTGATATAAACTACAGAATAAAATGAACAAAAGAAGCAAAAAAAGCTACTTTTTTTTAATGCAGTGCAGCTGAGCATGGAATGCGCTGTGAGCATAAGATCATAAGTGATAGGAGCAGAATTAGGCCATTCAGCCCATGAAGTCTACTCCGCCATTCAATCATGGCTGATTTATCTCTCCCTCCTAACCCCATTCTCCTGTCTTCTTCGCATCTGGGATGGATGTGCTTGAGAGGCGTATGAGGCACAAGGTGCAGGTCATCCTGAAAAACCCCGGGCATCCACTCCATGTAATCCTGGAGAGTCAAAAGAGCACTCGGAACAACAACCGGCTCCTCTCCCTGCCCCGTAGAACGGAGCGGTTCAGGAGGTCCTTCACCCCTGCAGCCATTAGATTTTATAATTCGGACCGCTAGGCTGTAGGGGGATGCATTTTGCGATTTTTAATTTTTAACTGTTAATTATTGGTCTTTTTAAGTATTCATTGCTCTCAGGTAGTGTCCACATTGTATTCTATGTATTTTCTGTCTGCGTTCGTTTTGAATCTGTGGGTTTGTTGGTTGGGGGCTTCAGGACATCTGAATTTCCCCGAGGGGATCAATAAAGTATTTATTAGTATTATTATTAGATATAAGATAGATATAATTTATTACCACACAACCAGGGTCGGTGGAAATTTGGGTTGTCAGCAGCAGTACAATAATAAAGAACACACAATAAAACTGTTACACAAACATCCACCACAGCATTCATCACTGTGGTGGAAGGCACACAAATTTGGCCAGTCCTCCTCCATTTCCCCCCCCGTGTACAGGACCAGAGTCCAGAGTCAGTCCAGGATCGGCTCTTCCTCACCGGAGACCGCGGCTTTAAGATGGTGTAGGCCGCAGGCTGGCAGTCGAGATTTAAAGTCCCCGCCGCAGCCAGAAGCACCGTAGACCGCAGGGCCGGCGGTCGAAGCTCCCCTCCAGGGGTGATGGTAAGTCCACGCCGGCCCCGCGGTAGAAGTTGGCCGGCAGTGATGGCTTCTTCTTCCCCCGGGTCCCCCACGAGGGATCCCTTCGCATCTGGGATGGATGTGCTTGAGAGGCGTATGAGACTGTATGAGGCGTATGAGAGGCTGTAGACGCCGCACCAGCTGGAGCTCTGCAGACCGCGGCTTCAGGCTGCGACTTCAGGCTGCCGGCTGCCCCGGGCCAGCGGAACGGAGCGCTCCCCTCCAGCGAGCCCCAGCGAGGGTTCACCCGCTCCACGCCGAGAGTCCACGCTGCGCCCGCCGCTGAAGCCCCGGGCGCGTCTCCGGGAGGCCGCGTCGATCCTTGATGTTAGGCCACGGGGGAGGCGACCTGGAAAAAGTCGCCTCTCCATGGAGGAGGCGACCGAAGCGGTTTCCCCCTCACCCCCCCACACACAAAACACACAAAGGAACATTAAAAACAGACTTTTAAACATACGAAAAAATAAAAAAAGTTGAAAAAACTGACGAGCTGCTGACATGGCTGCTGCACAGAGCAACGCCCCCTACGATATTAACACCTGACACCCGAACTAATCGAGACTATCAATCGCTGCTTCTAAAATATCCATTTACTTGGCCTCCACAGCCTTCTGCGGCAAAGAATTCTACAGATTCACCACCCTCTGCCGAAAGAAATTCCTCATTTGTCTAAACTTCAGCAAATACAGGCACAGTGCCGTCAAACACTCATCATGTTAACGCATTCATTCCTGGGATCATTCTTGCAAACCTCTCTAGGACCAGCACACCCTTCCAGGGCTCTCACTTACCTTTTTTTCCCTGTTGCCAGACGGGCAACCTTGACAGCTTTTTAGTTTGCCAAATGACAGTTTAGGTGGTCATTTAAGACAGTTTGCATGACGCGTGCGATAATGTGCTCCGACAAAGTGCGTAGTTACAAGTCGGAATTATGCTCAATGAAGCATTCACATATTATGTTCAAGAAGGAACTGCAGATGCTGGAAAATCGAAGGTAGAAACCGAAGTGCTGGCGAAACTCAGCATCTATGAAGCAAAGGAAATAGGCAACGTTTCAGGCCGAAACCCATTAGTCTGAAGAAGGGTTTCGGCCCGAAACGTTGCCTATTTCCTTCGCTCCATAGATGCTGCCACATCCGCTGAGTTTCTCCAGCACTTTTGTGCAAGCATGTTTTCTGTGAAGGACCGAAAATTACCATGACATGGCCATAGCATGGGTCGTTATTGCTTTTGGCATAGAAACACATAATTTATTCATAACAAAATATACAGGTTGCAAGGAAATGTCTAAAGGCATTTTATGATAATAGCTGTTAAAACCGACTATACCCATCTGACAGATTAAACATTACACTAACTGACAAGAGATGGCCAAAGGACATAACTGCAGCAAATGTTCTTTTGGTAATGTTTAAAGATATCAAAACGCCACATTACCGGACATTCAGATTAGATGTACATGTTGTGAACAGCAATGAAGATACCCATTTTGTACGCATCAGATTTATTAAAAATTATTGATAAACGCTGTTTCCATATTCCATATTAAGAGCATTGGTTTTCCATTAAAATGAATTCTGTAATAACGTGTCAACGATAGCAGTGACAATCGAACACCGGTTTTAATGTTTCACGTGTTCACAATTTAATTAATCCATCTTTATGGACTAAAGCAAATAATAACATCGGCAATTAAAACACAATTGATTGCATTTCGTTATCAAACATAGTCAATGTTCGCTCTGAAGACATTTCCAGCACAATAGGGTCAGGGAGTGGGGGGGGGGGGGGGGGGGGGGGGGGGGGGTGAATCAGTGCGGGTGGATAGATGGTAGATGGCGGTGGGGGTGGGGGGGGGGAGGGGGGGGTTGAGAAGGCAATCGGTGGGGGTGAAGGAAGGCCAGCGCTCCTCGGACAACATCGCCCCGCTGCCTTGGCCATCCCTGTCCACCGCCAAGTGCCGCCGCCAAAGGGGGCCGAGCGGTGCAGCTCAAAGATCCTATAGCTATAGGCTCTTTGGTGCAGCTGCTACAGACGGCGGAAGGAGACCTCCCCCTCCCTCCCTCCTCCCAGCCTCGACGTGCGGATTGTTTTGAAAGCGCCGTTAGCGGATTTGCAAGCAGCAGCCGCTATCAGGGTGGGCGGGGTGCGGGAGGAGGAGGTGAAGCCACTGTCATTGCCGCTGCTGCTGCTGTGCGGGGCCCGTAATTCGCCCCGACCCTTCGTCACACCGTACCTAGTATCTTTGCCCCGCAATACAGCCGTCGCCGACACGAAACGTCACGTTCCTTTTCTCCAGAGATGCTGCCTGACCCGCTGAGTTACTCCAGCTTTTTGTGTCTATCGGTAAAAACCAGTATCTGTAATGCCAAGTCGGGCAAAATGAGTCGTCGTTTAGGTTGCCCGGCGGCACTTTGGGTGGTCAATGGCACCCGGGCAATCGTTAATTTTGAGCCCTGCCTTCCTCAAATATGGTGCTCAAAATTGCTCATAATACTCCAACTGTGACCTGACCAGCTCCTTAGAGAGAGCCTGCAGTGATGTTGCTGTGGAGATAATTCCCTCTTGTCAATCTGCTCTGGACCAGACAGATATGGCAGAGAAAATGTTGCAACACCACAGAAAAAGAGATTGGTGTTGAAACTAGAGAGTTTGTGTGTGGCGGGGATGTGCTAAACAATGCCTCGTGCGCTGTAACCATTCTGTGATCCCAAAATCAAATTACTAAAGGACTCCACACCATGAATGGAATGACATGTTTCGAAACACTACTAAATTTGAATCTGCATAATCTGTTATTTTTATTCTTCTTTCAAACCTCCCAAGATTAACGTTTTTGTAAAATACTTTAGATATAGATACAAGCAGCAAAATGCAACCCCAGACAAATTCCACGTTATTTGCCAAAATCAAGTAAATAAAATCCAATTAATCAATTTTTAATAATAGTAGTTTTGTTACAAGCTGTTATGCAATTAGCTATAACGTCAAAATAACAAACCACTGCAGCAGCTGCTATATGCTGAAAAATACTGCATTGGGAATTTTGTTTCAAAAACTTTGGATGTCAGAGGTTTACCTATACAAGTTATAAGTAGACTTTTAATAATCTCTCAGGATTTATTGGATCACCTTTCAGTACAGCATCTACCCACACAAAAACACCAATATGATTGAAAGAAAAATCAGTTTTTGGTGACAGAAATATATTGTTACCTCACTTTCAACACAAACATCTTTTTGGGGCTGTAATCTCATGTTCAGCACCACAACTTCCCACTAGCCATCTCTGCTAATTCAAATGTCTCCAACTTTCCAAAATGGAACTTGCAGTGAATCCCAAAATTGCACAGAAAACACACCGTTGCACATTCAAGATCAGAAAGTGACAAAATGAACAATATCTATACATAGGTAATAACTTTAATAACCATGCAAAGAAATTAAATATAGCAATAACAAATATTATGGAGGAAGACAACTACTCTTAACTATACACCTATCAATTTCAGCAGCTTATTCATGCTTCAGGTACACTTCAATGTTTTTTTCTTTAAAAAATGTCACTAGTGTAGAACTGATAATCAAACAAGTTCAAACAAAACAGTCAAATCCTTTTAGGATAGTTGTGGAAAAACATGTTTTGAATTTGTGTCAAAACAACTGCTATTTCTCTGTTCAAAAGGGAACTGCAGATGCTGGAATATCGAAGGTACACAAAATTGCTGGAGGAACTCAGCGGGTGCAGCAGCATCTATGGAGCGAAGGAAATAGGCGACGTTTCGGGCCGAAACCCTATTTCTCTGTTCAAGAACCTTGCTTAAATTATGTATGCATCATGTCAGAAAAAGAAGTTACAACATGACAAATATATTTTTTGTTCAAGAAGGAACTGCAGATGCTGGAAGATCAAATGTACACAAAAATGCTGGAGAAACTCAGCGGGTGCAGCAGCATCTATGGAGCGAAGGAAATAGGCGACGTTTCGGGCCAAAACCCTTCTTCAGACTGATGGGGGGTGGGGGGGAGAAGGAAGGAAAAAGGGAGGAGGAGGAACCCGAGGGCAGGGGGTATGGGAGGAGACAGCTTGAGGGTTAAGGAAGGGGAGGAGACAGCAAGGGCTAGCAAAACTGGGAGAATTCAACGTTCATGCCATCCGGACGCAAGCAACCCAGGCGGAATATGAGGTGCTGTTCCTCCAATTTCCGGTGTTGCTCACTCTGGCAATGGAGGAGACCCAGGACAGAGAGGTCGGATTGGGAATGGGAGGGGGAGTTGAAGTGCTGAGCCACCGGGAGTTCAGGTAGGTTATTGCGGACTGAGCGGAGGTGTTCGGCGAAACGATCGCCCAACCTCCGCTTAGTCTCCCTGATGTAAATCAGCTGACATCTAGAGCAGCGGATGCAGTAGATGAGGTTGGAGGAGATACAGGTGAACCTTTGTCGCACCTGGAACGACTGCTTGGGTCCTTGAATGGAGTCGAGGGGGGAGGTGAAGGGACAGGTGTTGCATTTCTTGCGGTTGCAACGGAAAGTGCCCGGGGAGGGGGTGGTACGGGAGGGAAGGGAAGAATTGACAAGGGAGTTGCGGAGGGAGCTGTCTTTGCGGAAGGCAGACATAGGGGGAGATGGGAAGATGTGGCGAGTGGTGGGGTCACGTTGGAGATGGCGGAAATGGCGGAGGATTATTTGTTGTATTTGCCGGCTGGTGGGATGAAAGGTTAGGACTAGGGGGACTCTGCCCTTGTTGTGAGTGTGGGGATGGGGAGAGAGAGCAGTGTTGCGGGGTATGGATGAGACCCTGGTGCGAGCCTCATCTATGGTGGCGGAGGGAAATCCCCGTTCCCTGAAGAACGAGGACATTTCTGATGCCCTGGTGTGGAACGTCTCATCCTGGGAGCAGATGCGGCGTAGGCGGAGGAATTGAGAGTAGGGGATGGAGTCTTTACAGGGGGCAGGGTGGGAAGACGTGTAGTCCAGATAGCCATGTGAGTCAGTTGGTTTGTACTGTATGTCGGTCAGAAGTCTGTCCCCTGCGATGGAGATGGTGAGGTCAAGGAATGGTAGGGAAGTGTCGGAAATGGTCCAGGTGTATTGGAGTGCCGGATGGAAGTTGGTGGTGAAGTGGATGAAGTCAGTCAGTTGTGTGTGGGTGCAGGAGTGCAGGAGGCCCCAAAGCAGTCGTCAATGTAACGGAGGTAGAGGTCGGGAATGGGGCCCTGGCACGTATTGAACAAGGATTGTTCAACGTACCCGACAAAGAGGCAGGCGTAGCTGGGGCCCATGCGTGTGCCCATAGCTACGCGTTGTGTTTGGAGGAAATGGGAGGAGTCAAACGTAAAGTTGTTGAAGGTGAGGACCAACTCCGCTAGGCGGAGGAGGGTGTCAGTGGCTGGGTATAGGTTGCTCCTCTGGTCGAGGAAGAACCGGAGGGCTTTGAGGCCATCCTGGTGGGGGATGGAGGTATAGAGTGACTGGACATCCATGGTGAAGATGAGGGGGTGAGGGCCTAGAGTGGAATGCGCGGAGGCGGCGGAGAGTGTCTGAGGTGTCTAGAACATAGGTGGGAAGGGATTTGACCAAGGGGGATAGTATGGAGTCAAGGTATGTGGAGATGAGTTCGGTGGGGCACGAACAAGCAGAGACAATGGGTCTGCCGGGAGAGCCGGGTTTGTGGATTTTGGGGAGAAGGTAAAAACGGGCCGTGCGGGGCTGGGGAACGATGAGGTTGGAAGCTTGGTCGGGCAGGGCGTGGGAATTGATGAAGTCGGTGATGGTGCTAGATATGGTGGCCTGGTGCTCGTCAGTGGGGTCATGGTCCAAGGGTAAGTAGGAGGAGGTGTCCGAGAGTTGGCGCGTGGCCTCAGCTTTGTAGAGATCGACGCGCCAGACTACCACGGCACCTCCCTTGTCGGCTGGTTTGATAACCCAATCTGGGTTTTTAAGGAGTGATTCAATGGCAGTGCGTTCAGGGGGGGAGAGATTGGAGTGAGACAGGGGAGTGGAGAAGTTGAGGCGGTTGACGTCGCGGCGGCAGTTCTGGATAAAGAGTTCCAGAGCCGGGACGTTACGAGAGGGCTTCCACGAGGAGGGGGCGCGTTGGAGACAGGAAAAAGGGTCATCATTGGGGGGCGAGGACTCCTTCCCATAGGAAGTGCGCTGTGAGGCGGAGGCGACGGTAGAAGCGCTCCAAGTCATGGTGGGCGCGGAACTCATTGAGATGGGGACAGAGGGGGACAAAGGTAAGACCTCTGCTGAGGACAGACCATTCGGTGTGGGAGAGTGGGAGGTCGGGGGGGGGGGGGGGGGGGGGGGATGGTGAACACCCGGCAGGGATGGGAGTTGGGGCCAGAGGAAGGCAGGTGGGTGGACTGGGGACAGGGCGATGTGTAGGGGGGGGTTGTGGGTGTTGGGAGGGGTGGTGGGTGGTCAGGGAGCGGGGGGTGAGAGGGCTGTAATGTGGGTGGGGAAGAGCGGGGGTGACAGAGTTGGAGGGGGATGGGGGGAGAGTCAGTGGAACAGCCACTGAGGTTACCAAGGCTGGGCAGGCGGGCACTAGGACCCAGTGGAGTTAAGCCCAGGAGAGTGGGAGTGAGCAGCGTGGAGGCTCCAGGCCCAGTGCAGAGTCCGGGCTCCAGGTAAGGCGACGGCTGTGGGTTGCTGGAGGGGGGTGGAGTGGCGCGGGTCAACGGACCCGATGGTCGGAGTCCAGTGGCGCGGGTCACCGGACCCGATGGTCGGAGTCCAGTGGCGCGGGTCACCGGACCTGATGGTCGGCGTCCCGTGGCAGTTGAGTCGGGGTCCGCGGGCGATGCGTGGGAGGTCCCGGTGGGTGGATAGTCGGCGGGGCGGCGAGATGAGTCGGGTGCGTTGCGGCGGCCATGTTGGGGTAGCCCCGGTCCGGCGACGATTCCGGGTAGGTCGGGTCCGGCGGCGATTCCGGGTAGGTCGGGTCCGGCGGCGATGCCGGGTAGGTCGGGTCCGGCGGCGATGCCGGGTAGGTCGGGTCCGGCGGCGATGCCGGGTAGGTCGGGTCCGGCGGCGATGCCGGGTAGGTCGGGTCCGGCGGCGATGCCGGGTAGGTCGGGTCCGGCGGTGATGTTGGGTAGGTCGGGTCCGGCGGCGATGTTGGGTAGGTCGGGTCCGGCGGCGATGTTGGGTAGGTCGGGTCCGGCGGCGATGTTAGGCGGGCCCAGTGCGGCGGCGATGTTCAGTGGGCCCGGTCCGGCGACGATGCTGGATGGGCCCAGTGCGGCGGCGATGTCGGGTAGGCCCGGTGCGGCGATGAGGCTGGGCGGTCCCGGAGGGCGGCGAGGGTCGGAGGAATCAGCGATGGGGAAGGGGGTCCATGTTACCGTAGAAGCGGCGAGGCTGGGTGTCATCGGTAGGCAGGTGAGGGTCGGCGGCGGTATCGATGTGGCGGTCGTTGAAGGCGGCGTCCTGGTGAGTATTGAAGGCACTCCTCGTGGCCAAGATGGCGTCGCGGGACTCGGGCAGGCGATGCAGGCCGGAGTTGGGGCCCGGAGTCTGCTGGTGGTCGAGTCGCGGGGCGTCGGGAGCGGCCTGGAGTCGGGATAATTTAAGGTCCTTGGTGGAGTTAAGGTAGGCCAGGAATTTTTGATTGAAGACGTGGATCTTCCGGTGGATGAAATATAATTGGGGTCCGTTGCAGGTATGGGTTAGTGAGGCCTGAAGTTCAGGGAGTGTCGATGTGAGGTCCTGCTGGTGCCAGCGCATCGCGACCAGGGTGGATCTCAGTGCCCGGTTGGAGAATTGCTGGGTATGCCAGTGGATAGCCAGTCGGTACCGATGGTCCGGTTGGGGTCCGAACTGGGAGGTAGGGAACTGGAGCTGGAAGCCATGGGGTATGAGATGGAGGCGCAGGCAGGCCCCGAGGAAGCAAATGTGGCTGTGGTATCAAGTCTGGGTAAGGATGTGGTCGTACAGTTGGAGGGCAGGGGGGGGTCACAAAAAATATTTTTTTTTGTATGTGTTTTTTTAATTTTCACCTTAATCATCAAAACACTCAAGTTTCACCTAAACTAACTCCAAGCTAAATGTTTCATGCTTTTACCACATTGTCATCAAATCAAAGTCCTTTCCTGGCCCTAACACTGCAGCCGTGACAGCCTATCGTGCAGCACATACTTTCAGGTATTCCAACAGAGATTTATTGGCTACCTGACCTGAGTATGACAAAATCCAACTGTGTACTTTGGGTTTCGGTTCAGTTGTCTTTGTAGAGATAAATCTTTGCGATCTGACATCAATGTGGTCTTTGCACATAAGTTCTAGGAGAAGAATTAGGCCACTTGGCCCATCGTCTATTGTGCCATTCAATCATGGTTGATCTATCTTTCCCTCTCAGAGGGTAATGAGGTTCCATCCACAGGTGAGCCGTGGAGGAACTCAAAAGGAACAGACATTCGGAGTCGGCTCTGGGTCAGGCAGACAAACCACTGAGAGGCAAAGGTCTGATGTCCCAATGGAAAGCTGTAACTGCGGGAAACCCAATCAGGAGCAGCATCTATTCCTTTGGAGTTGAGCAAACCCCAATCCCACCCCATGTGTGCACGCCACGTGTCTGAAGTCGAGGTCTGCTTGAGTATATTTCTCTACCCTCAACCCCATCTCCACCCCGAGTAGGAGAAATGGTCCTGTAAGGTAGTCTGTCTATGCTCTCGTTCGGATGTTGCAAGGTCAAAATAATAGCATAAATGTTGTCATAGATAGGGGATTAATTGCTTTTTTCATGATGAGGTAGATAAAATTAGGTGGACAGGCACTCTCATTATGTTTGTGCTCCTTCAAAAGAATATACAATGCAGTCACAATCTCAAGTGATATCTGACTATAGAGAGGGGAAATAGAACACCTTTCAGTGTTTTAATGCTAACTTTCCTTTCTGACTAAAAGTTTATTATCACATGACTAGTAGGGGGAAATGTCTCTAATAGCCATCATTAAAAAAAAGAGATAAATATTTTTTGATTTTCAATACCTAGCCCAGTTTATTCTTGTATTATATTCACAGGCAGAGCACACAAGGAATCAGAAGCATACAGCACAATTAGGTTCATGGGTCCACCACATCCCATTTACTAGCATTTAATCCATAGCCGTCTATGCCTCAGTGATTCAAAAGCTAATCTATATATTATTTAAATGATGCGAGATACACAGCCTGGTACGGCAAGTGCTTTGCTCTTGACCACCTGAACTTGCAGAGAATGGTGAACACATGGGCCCATCACTGCTTTCCATTCCACCTACATGGTGCTTTGCATCACAAAGGCTGTAAGCATTGTTAAAGGTGCCTACCACCCTGGCTGCTGACCCAAGCAGCTCTTTCCCAGAGAAACGTCCACATACCCATACTCTTAACTACCTCCAATTAGTTATTCAGATATTTTACTTTAGTTCTTTTGTACTACTTCAGATTGCACTACAATATGTAGTATAGATTACATAGCTCTGCATTGGTCGGCTTATAGCGCATATTGTTTATGTATCTCTGAGCTAGAGGGAAATCCAGAAAGAGAAAAGTCAGCTCTGGATGATGTGACAACAGCAGTGGGATTGTGAACTGGCAGCAACAGTAATGACATCTTTGAATTCTGTACAATCACAGGATGTAACACAGAATGTGAGATCGTTGGCTAACAAGATGGACGAGCTAGCTGCACTAGTGAAGACTCAGAGGGAGTACCGTGAGAACAGTGTGCTGTGTTTCACGGAGACATGGCTCCAAGAGGACATCCCTGAGAGTGTGGACGGCTTTCAGACTGTTTGGGCGGACAAGGACTGCAGTGAGAGTGACAAGTATAAAATTTGATAAAAACAAATGGTAATATTATCTAAATGGTGGCCGACTAGGAAAAGGGGAGATGCAGCGAGACCTGGGTGTCATGGTACACCAGTCATTGAAAGTGGGCATGCAGGTGCAGCAGGCAGTGAAGAAAGCGAATGGTATGTTAGCTTTCACAGCAAAAGGATTTGAGTATAGGAGCAGGGAGGTTCTACTGCAGTTGTACAGGGTCTTGGTGATACCACACCTGGAGTATTGCGTACAGTTTTGGTCTCCAAATCTGAGGAAGGACATTATTGCCATAGAGGGAGTGCAGAGAAGGTTCACCAGACTGATTCCTGGGATGTCAGGACTGTCTTATGAAGAAAGACTGGATAGACTTGGTTTATACTCTCTAGAATTTAGGAGATTGAGAGGGGATCTTATAGAAACTTACAAAATTCTTAAGGGGTTGGACAGGCTAGATGCAGGAAGATTGCTCCCGATGTTGGGGAAGTCCAGGACAAGGGGTCACAGCTTAAGGATAAGGGGGAAATCCTTTAAAACAGAGATGAGAAGAACTTTTTTCACACAGAGAGTGGTGAATCTCTGGAACTCCCTGCCACAGAGGGTAGTCGAGGCCAGTTCATTGGCTATATTTAAGAGGGCGTTAGATGTGGCCCTTGTGGCTAAGGGGATCAGAGGGTATGGAGAGAAGGCAGGTACGGGATACTGAGTTGGATGATCAGCCATGATCATATTGAATGGCGGTGCAGGCTCGAAGGGCCGAATGGCCTACTCCTGCACCTAATTTCTATGTTTCTATGTTTCTAACCCTGGTCACATCACGGGTAAGGTGCGTGTGTGCAGCCCGGACATTGAACTGATGGCTGTGGGTCTACGTCCATACTGCATTATATGCCCAGGGAGTTCTCACACGTCATTGTGATAGCTGTTTACATTCCTTCATCCGCCAACTTTTTGCATGCGTGTGACGTCATCCACACAGTCACCGCGAGACTCCAGACACACCAGAGTGCTTTCATCGCTATCGGGGGACTTCAATAACGTGACTTTGGACATTACCCTATCCACTTTCACTCAGTTAGTTGACTGAACCATCAGGAATATGAAAACATTGGACCTGCTGTATGCCAATGTTAAAGAGGCGTACAGCTCCATAGCCCTTCGGCCACTGGAAAGATCCGACCACAACCTGGTTCACCTCCTACCCAGGTATAAGCCAATGGTCCAGAGGCTGCCTGTGACCACAAGGTCAGTGAGGAGGTGGTCACAGGAGGCCTATGACGCTCTACAGGGCTGTTTTGAGGACACAGACAGGGACGCACTCTGTAGTCCCCATGGAGAGGACTGATGGACTCAGACTGTTAACAGCTACATAACGTTATGTGTGAATAACGTTGTCCCTGAGGAGACTGTACACTATTTCTCCAACAACAAGCCCTGGGTCACCAGTGACAAAGGCCCTTCTCAACCAGAAGAGGGCCTTCAGGAATGGTGATGGGGAGGAGGTGCAGAAAGACCAGAAGGCGAGACTGAGACAGGGCAAGGGCGACTACAGGATGAAGCTTCAGGATGAGCGGAAACTTCAGCAGAACAACATGAGGGATGTGTGGAGCGGGATGAAGAGCATTACAGGCTACAAAAAGACCAATGGCCTAGGGAGGGAAAGCAATCAGGACTGGGCCAATGAGCGAAACCAGTTTTTTTTTTTTTAATAGATTTGACGTTGGGGCCCCTGCCCACCCTCTGCCTGATAGTCTCTCCCCCTCAATCCCCCTGGTCCACTTCCTCTGCCCTTTCTTTGCCAAGTCTGACCATCACGGCTAAAGGAGGTGAGCAGACTCCACCCAGGCAAAGCTACGGTCCCGATGGTGTCAGCCCCAGGGTACTCAAGGCGTGTGCCAGGTGGGTTGTGCGCAGTGCTACAGCATATCTTCAACCTGAGCCTGGAGAGGGGTCCTGTGATGTGGAAGACATCCTGCCTGGTTCCTGTACCAAAGAGGAAACTCCACAGTTCCTCCAATGACTACAGACAATGGCTCTGACTTCACACATCATGAAGTCCCTGGGGAGGCTGGTGCTCACCAGGGCATCGGAGATGTCCTCATTCTTTAGGAAACTGGGGTTCCCCTCTTCCATTATAGATGAGGCTCTCACTAGGGTCTCCCCTCGATATCCCGCAGCTCCGCTCTTACTCCCCCCTCCCCCCCCATTCGTAAGGACAGAGTCCCCCTTGTCCTCTCCTTCCACCCCGTCAGCCGTCACATACAGCATATAATCCTCCAACATTTTCGCCACCTGCAACAGGATCCCACTACTGGCCACATCTTCCCATCTCCACCCCTTTCTGCGCAGAGACGGTTCCCTCCGAAACTCCCTGGTTAACTCGTCCCTTCCCACCCAAACCACCCCCTCCCCAGGTACTTTCCCCTGCAACCGCAGGAGATGCCACACCTGTCCCTTTACCTCCTCTCTCGACTCTACTCAAGGACCCAAACAATCTTTCCAGGCGAGGTAGAGGTTCACTTGCACCTCCTTCAACCTCATCTACTGTATCCGCTGTTCCAGGTGTCAACTTCTCTACATCGGCGAGACTAAACACTGAACACCTCCGCTCACTCTGTCTTAACCTACCTGATCTCCCGGTGGCTCAGCACTTCAACTCTCCCTCCCATTCCCAATCTGACCTTTCTGTCCTGGGCCTCCTCCATTGTCAGAGTGAGGCCCAGCACATATTGGAGGAACAGCACCTAATATTTTGCTTGGGTAGTTTACACCCAGCAGTATGAACATTAACTTCTAACTTCAGATAGCCCATGAATTCTCCCTCCATCCCCTTCCCCGTTCTCTCACGTCGTTCTATCTCTGACTACATTCTATCTTTGTCCCGCACATCTCCCCTGACATCAGTCTGAAGAAGGGTCTCGACTCAAAAGGTCACCCATTCCTTCCCTCCAGAGATGCTGCCTCGCCTGCTGTTACTCCAGCATTGTGTCTACCTGGTGCTCACTCATGTGCGACCCCTGGTTAAACCCTACCTGGACCCCTTGCCGTTCATTTACCAAGCAAAGATGGGGGTTGAGGACGCCATCATCCACCTGCTCCATCGTTCCAATGCTCACCTGGATAAGCCGGGAAGCATTGCGAGAGTCATATTTTTATTTACTTTTCAAGTGCTTTTAACACGATCCGACCTGCACTGCTTGGGAGCAAACTGGCGAAGATGCTGGAAGACGTTGGTGTCCTGGATCACCAACTACCTGACTGGACGACCACAATATGTCAGGCTACAAAACAGTGTCTCGGACATGGTGGTGAGCAACACAGGGGACAGTCCTCGCTCCCTTCCTGTTTACCATCTACACCTTGGTCTTCAGATATATCTCTGCCACCTGTAGAAGTTTTCAGATGACAATTGTGGGCTGCATCAGTAAGGGGAGGGAAGCTGAATACAGAGATGTAGTCAATTAATTTGTTGAGTGGTGTGGGCTGAATCACCTGCAGCTCAACACCGACAGGACTAAGGAGTTGGTGGTGGACTTGAGGGGGAGAGGAACACCCCTGGCCCCTGTCTCCCTCAATGGTGTGGATCTGCAGTTTACCAGGAGTACAATTACCTGGGAGTGGACCTGGACAGTAAACTGGACTGGTCCAGGAATGCTGAGGCCCTGTACAAGGGACAGAGCAGCCTATCCTTTATGAGAAGGCTCAGCTCCTTCAACGTCTGCAGTGAGATGCTGCAGATGTTCTACCAATTGGTGGTAGCTAATGCCATCTTCTTCGGTACCGTGTGCTGGGGCAGCAGGGCGAAGGCTGTGGACTGCGGAACGCAATAAGATCAACAAAATCATTAGGAAGACTGGCTCCGTCCTGGGGGCGGAGTTGGATTCTTGGGAGGTGGTCTTGGAGGGGAGGATTCTCCTCAAACTGCGGAGCATCCTGGACAATACAGCTCACCCCTCCATAACACACTGGTCAAGCTGAGGAGTACCTTCAGCAACAGACTTGTTCCACCAAGATGCACGACAGAACGTGACAGGAAATCCTTCATCCCTGTGGTTATCAAACTTCTCCCCCTTCTGTCTTGGGGTAGACGGAGGCTGAGACTGACCCCCCCACCCACCTCAATCTTTGCACATCCCCAAAGCCTTACCACTCGTCACTTTATTTTCATGTTTCATGTATTTGATGTTTTTTAATGACTGTTGGCAAATTAGTTTCCCTCCTGGGATAAATAAAGTTTTATCGTATCGAATCATAACATCAACACACTAAAACCAGTACATTATCATCAATACCAGACTGCATGTTAGAATTCTGATGAAGGCCACATTCTTGACTGATGATGGCCACATTTTATGTCTATTATTACATAATGAAGGAAAATATTTTGCTAATTAATCACAGCTAGAATTTCGGACAAGGTGCAAGCACAGTCCATAGCTTTCAATGCCTCAGGAGCCTTATTTTTGTTGATACAAGTTAATTATTTCATCTAGAATGTTTGCATTCTAATGAGTTGTCTTAAGCAAGTGTAGAAGAGGGATAAAAGGACTGCAGTATTGAAATACTACACAATAAGGTACGCAACTACTAAACCATCAGGAAAGCCCAACGGGTTAAATATGGATGAAGAGGCAACCCATTCTAAACTGCTAATCAATATACAACCTTGAGCACCAATAATTGGACATAATGTCAAGCAATTTCACAAATCCAGATATAAAAGATAAACACTAACTTGCAAAATTTCTTCACTAATTCCACAAATGAAATAAATGTTGATGTTGTGGCACAAGTGGAAAACACAACATTGTGTTATGGGAAGAATGCACTGACACAATATTGAAAATGTAACATTGCAGGATTTATTAGACAGCTGGAAAATAATGCCAAATTTTCAGAAGTTATAAATTCTTTGCAAAATCTGTGCAATTCAAGAAAATTCTTGAAAAAGAGAAAATGTTGCAGAACATTTGAAATTTACTCCAATGATAAAGCACACTGATATCTCAAAAACAAAAGAGATGGGATTGTGTTTGTCTAGTACAGTACTTCTTAAACTATTTCAGTGTCATCCACCCTTGAATCTTTATCACAACATTTCATTCATCCTCGACTAAAATTTCTTATGTTTTTTGGTAATTTTCATCTTATTCTCCCTTGTGTATAATTTTATATATCATTTATTTTGTCATGAGCAAAAAACTTAAATCAACTAATTTCTTAAGTGTTTCTTTGATCCAACTTTTTGAACATCCTGAACATATGTAAAGATAACTAGGAGTGGAAAAAAAGTTTAATGACCACTTGAGTTGGAAAATTATTCTATCAGAATGATAAAAAAACATTCCAACGTCTAAACACTGGGCTTTAGTCCCATGCTCCCCTTTTGGGCTTTGATTACTACAGTTTCTTTCTTGGGAAAAAAAGCTCAAAAAACCATGGAGTATGTGATTTAATATATTGGTATCCAACTTCTTTTTTAATGCATCCACCCCAAAATTAGGCTATATCGAAGTACTTCTAATAGCGTCACAAGGTACATAGAAATCAAAATTTAAAACTGAAAAACATATATATTTTTTTAAATAATATATGCAGAGTTTGTAGCCATAACTGGTATACCGGATATGATGACCTTAATGTTTCAACACAATGACCCACGTGCACTACCCTGGCCGTGTCTGCAGGAGTGGTGGTGTAACCATGGTTACCAAATCAAACTCACAAAATACTGAATACTAGAATAGAAAATGCAGAATATCACTACAAGAAAATGGCACAATCAAACTTTAGATTGCCTAAAAACAGGGCTCAAATCTACATAATATAGCTAGAATTCGTTGCTTGATGCAAATAAGTGCTGGTAGATTGAAGTACAGTAAATATATATAGAATTCTAGTTCCAGCAGAAAAGTAGCTAAATTGACAACAAAGTAAAATTACAGTTCAACAGTTGCCTACAACAATCCGCCAGTGTTGCCATTTATAAATTACTAGACCAAGTGCAGACCCGTTGGGTCTGCTCCCCCAATGGTGTGATCCCCCAACCCAATATTCCACCATGCACCCGTCTCCTCCAATGGAACTGAAGCCGTTCCCAAATGTAAGATTCCAGCACTCCCCTGCCTCCCTCAGCAGTGGATTAAAAAAAAATCCAATTGCACCTCCCCTGCCTGCTGCAGCAGTGAAAGGTTCAGAGTGTTCCTGTCTTGCAAGTTTGTTTCGAAGTGTGTTGGAAGCTGATAGGAAGGAGCAGCCGTCAACAAATCAAAAGGCAGAAAGTCAACGAATCAAAAGGCAGAAAGGCAGCCGGACGGCAGCCGGTCGGATGGCACGAGAGTTTTAATAGTATACTAGACCAAGTGCAGACCCGTTGGGTCTGCTCCCCCAATGGTGTGATCCCCCAACCCAATATTCCACCATGCACTCGTCTCCTCCAATGGAACTGAAGCCGTTCCCAAATGTAAGATTCCAGCACTCCCCTGCCTCCCTCAGCAGTGGATTTAAAAAAAAATCCAATTGCACCTCCCCTGCCTGCTGCAGCAGTGAAAGGTTCAGAGTGTTCCTGTCTTGCAAGTTTGTTTCGAAGTGTGTTGGAAGCTGATAGGAAGGAGCAGCCGTCAACAAATCAAAAGGCAGAAAGTCAACGAATCAAAAGGCAGACAGGCAGCCGGACGGCAGCCGGTCGGATGGCACGAGAGTTTTATATAGATAGATAGAAGATAGATGATCCCACTAGCTTGTTTGGTCGTCCCTAAAAGGTTATATTACAGTAAATTTGGGAAATATCCTGCTACTTTGAAATTAGAAAACCATAGGTAGAGAGAAAAAAGCATATCAAATTTCCAACTCCACTGCCATTAAAACCAATAAGAGCTTACTAACCACTTAATGGCAATGCCCTTTTTAAGTATAGAAAAAAATATATAAATATCTGAATAAATTAAGTAATTCACCCTTCATCACGCCTCTAGTTTCATTCACCCCAAAATAATTTCATTCACCCTTGGGTGATCCATTCACCAGTTTAAGAAGCACTGATCTAGTGTAATGAGGTAATTACCAAACAAATGTCTTAAATATTAGTATAATGACGAGCCAAATACATCCTCGACAGGATGATCATCCACAGCATGATTTTCAATGGATATAGGATATGTTCTTTATAATTGATGCAAGAAGGCATCTGAAAGTTTTGAACTCTAAGGAAACAAGCTAAACCATCTACAATACAGTGTCAAGAAAATCAATGACTTTCTCATCATACGACCAGGGGCACCATACGATTGGCAGCCTCACCAACAACCTGTTTATTTGTCTTTTTTTTTGTTATTTTTAGTGTTTTAAATGTCTGTGTAAAAGTTCTATGTTTTGTTTTATGTGGGGGGGGGAGGGTTCGGGGGAGACTTTTTTTTTCAGTCTCTTATCTTGCCGGAGATGCGATTGGTTTTCGGGTCGTCTCTGCGGCCTAACATCATGGAGCTGGAGGCCTCCTCGTGACTGACTTTGAGCCCCAACGCAGGGCGTGGACTTGTAATTGGGGCCGAAGCCGGGTTCACTCCAGCCGCAGCCTGCGGATTTTACCATCAAGGGCTTGCAGTCTCTGGAGACCGTGTCGGGAAGCTCCAACGACGCAGAGTTTCGACCAGCCCCGACCCGGGTTCCAATCGCCAGCTCGGGGGAGCCGAGATTCCACCCCGAAGCAGGAGCTGATCGCCCCGATGCGAAGGGCTTGACCCCCGGCTACGGGAGTAAGATCGTCCCGTCAATGGAAGGGTCGATGCCCACGACTGTGGGAAAACAAAGAAGGGTAGAGATTTAACTTTTTTTTTCGCCTTCCATCACAGTGAGGAATGTGGAGGAGTCACTGTGGTGGATGTTTATGTTAAAATATATTTTGTGTGTTCTTTTACTTTTTATTTGAATGACTGACTTGGCAAATGAAATTCCTCGTATGTTGCAAAACATACTTGGCTAATAAAGTATTATTGTATTGTATAAGGGTAATGTATACATACTATCAGAAATACAAGTAAAAGATCAAGTCAAGAAGTACAACAAACAATATTCTAGATGTCAGCTGCTCTACATCGGTGAGACAAAGCGTAGGCTTGGCGATCACTTTGCCGAACACCTCCGCTCGGTTTGCAATAACCAACCTGATCTCCCGGGGGGCTCAGCACTTCAACTTCCCCCTCCCATTCCAAATTTGACCTTTCTATCCTGGGACTCCTCCATGACCAGAGTGAGGACCACCGTAAATTGGAGGAGCAACACCTCATTCTCCCCCCCCCCCAACCCATCTTCACATTAGTCTGAAGAAGGGTTTTGGCCCGAAACGTTGCCTATTTTGCATTTGGGAGTGGAATTGAGAAGGGGCAATAAAAACACTGCAGAATGAAGGAGTGGGTTTTTAGGATGCAAATATCCCTGAACACAATATAAAACCAAATACAAAAAGACAGCCTTTATCCCTCAACCAACACAAAAAATCGGATAATTGTACAACTGTTTGGGGGAAGTCTGCTGTTTACAAACTGGCTGCTATGTTGTCTAGTGACTGCAGTTTAAAAGTATTTTGTTAGTTGTGGGGCACGCTCCAAGATCGTGAACAATCCTCTGTAATTTAAAGTCTCTTTCCTTCCAAGGCCTGGATCATGGCACAAAGAATTGAAGAGTCTCCATCTATGCTGGGATAAATAATGATTTATGAGACAAAGTATTCACAATCATTCATCATTTACAGATGGGTTGATAACATTGCAAACGTAAACAGGCAAAACTGATTAAAAGGCACTAATGTTCATAACAGTTGTATTACTGGAAGAAAGGCTAATATGATAGAAGTTCTGCTTATAATCCAAAGGTTCGCTTTTTGCTGCTGAATTTTAGATTATTATTATTGTCAAGGTACAGTGAAAAGCTTTTTTGTTGCATGCTATCCAAAGACTATCCGTGATTACAATCAAGCCATCCAGTGTACAGATACAGGATAAAAGGTCCAATAAAGTCCGATTAAAGATAGTCCGAGGGTCGCCATGGTGGAAGATGGTAGGTCAGAACCATTCTCTAGTTGGTTGAATTTAAGAAATGGTAATAAGAGTTCTTAAAAGGATCTGAGACATAAACAATTGTTCTCACTACACAACAGCCCAATTAATTGTAACTTGGGATTTTAACATTGTCATTTTATACTAGAAATGATAGTAAAATTAAAGCTTGCAAATGATCAATATATGATCACATTGCTTTTAAAAGGGTAGGTTCTAACCACCTCCTGGAACACACTTTTCATATGAGTTTAAGGAACATTTGTTCTTGAATGGCTGCAGAGCATTTTAAAACAGTACTATTAAAACCAAATTGTGCAAAATGCAAGTACTCGATGTTTACAACACATATTAATAATTAGTTTGGTTTTGAAATAGATAAATTACAAAAGCTTCTACAATAATAATTTGACAACATTTCATTCTCTTTTCCCATTTATTCTCTCTGGACATTTCCTTGCTATACTTTTATTACTATTTTCTATTACTATATTTTTAGGAGCCCTCGGGCTTTATTAGCCCCACCAATTGAAAAACAATTCAATGAAATTCTAAGATTACACCTGCAGAGCAGAATGCATTTATAATCAGCAGAGAAAAGTGCATGGTTCATAAATAAATCCACCTCTTTATGCATTCTATAAAAAGACAAAGTCAAACCCTAATTATCAAGGCAGTTGAATCCATAGCACATAGATCCAAATTATCCATCCACTCATCCCATCATGTTTCAATGTGCTGCTAGACTAAGTCAACCCCTCAGAGACCGATGACAAATATGCTAACAGCATTTGGGCTGAAGATGGATGGATAGTTTCTGCAGCGGTACATTCCTCTCATCTATGCTAAGCTTCTATCTGCTTGAGATGCATGGATTTAAAAGTTCTCAGTGTTGTCTTAACTTTGATCAGTTCAACAATTAACAGGAATAGGTGGATGTTGCATATTTCACAATGACACAATTCACTAATAGTAAATTTGAAAGATTCTCTGTACTGTAGCTGCTGCAATATTGCATCTGTCTTAAATGGTTAACCTTTTTGAGATTGTGACCTCTCGCCCATCACTCTCGACATACCATCAATTCCACATATAACTAGGTTATGCATTTTGATGAGAACATCTCTCATTCTTCTTAAGTCTGATGTGGGCATTCTTCTGATGTGGGCATAAGTGCAAGCCCAGTCCACTTAAACTGTGGTCATACTTATCTTATCTTCTCTGGGATCAAAAGAACTGCAGATGCTGGTAGTCTGAAGAAGGGTCTCAACCCGAAATGTCACCCATTCCTTCTCTCCAGAGATGCTGCCAATCCCACTGAGTTACTCCAGCATTTTGTGACTACCTTCACTGGGATCAATCTGGTGAATCTTTATTGAACTTCCAGAGTTACCAGAGTTGTAAAAGTGAAAAACAAATAGGTACCCAAGGAACTTGAAGGCAACAATGCATCTCTCCTCAACAAGCTTAATGTATTATATACATGTTTTGAACAGAAGGTCAGTGGAATTACATCACCTGCACCAACAGGTTCGGAGGCACCTGCACCCACAGTCACCTTTGCACATACCAGATCGGCCTTCCTGAGGGTAAACCACAGAAAATGACTGGCCCCAGATGCAGTCGTCTCTCCTGCACTCAAGAGCCTGCCCGAACCAGCTGGCAGGAGTATACACAGAGAACTTCAACCTTTCTCTGCAGCAATCTGAAGTTACCACCTACTTTAAGACAACTAACAATTTAAATAATAAAAAAATAATGGTAGTCTTAGCGATTTCTGTCCAGTGGTTCCGACTCCACTTTCATAAAGTGCTGCACGAAGCTGGTCAGCTCGCATCAATCCCAACCTCGCAGACAACTTAAAACACTGCAATTCATATTGCTGTAACAACTGCATGGCAGACGCAATCTCTCTGGCCCTACATTCTTCCCTGGAATATCTGACCAAGGACATCTATGTCAAAATCCTACTAGGTGATTATAGCTCAGCAATCAGCACCATTACTCCAACCAAATTAATCTCAAAACTCCTGGAACCACCTCTTCTGCAACAAGGCCCTTGACTTCCTGACCTACCAGCAAGGATAGGTGACAAAACATCCTGAGATCATTTTCAATAAATACGCATTACAAGGATGCTTTCTCAGCTCCTCAATATATTTTCTATTAACTCATAACTATGGTGCCAAATTCTGTTTTAATTCAATTTAGTTTACAGATAACACCACCAAAATCAGGCTAGAACAATGATGATATGGAGTATAGGCAGGAGATGGAGAACATTGTGCCAATAGACTCAACCTCTGCAGAACAAAAGGAGCTGGTCAACAACTTCAGGAAGCAGTTGGAATACACGTCACAAATGGTATCTGTGCTGTTGAAGTATAGACAATAAAGAGCATCAAGAGTAAAGATCGCCAACAAAATGTCCTGGTACAAACGCATCAATGCCAAAAAGAGGCACACCAGCACTTCTGCTAAGGCAGCCAAGGAGATTTGGTACATCGCCAATGTCTCTTACCAACAGGTATACCATATCCTGAAGCACCACAGCAAATGATTTACGCAGAAGCTGCAGAGAGTTGTGGATATAGTCCAGCTTACTTAAACCAGCTTCCCCTTATCATTGACCATCTATACTTCACACTGCTTCAAAGCTACCAACATAATTAAGGACCACTCAGACCCAGGTTATTCCCCTCCCCTATTGGGCAAAAGATACAAAAGTTTGAAAGTACATACCACCAGATTCAAGAACATATTCATCATAGAACATAGAAACATAGAAAATAGGTGCAGGAGAAGGCCATTTGGCCCTTCGATCCAGCACGGCCATTCATTGTGATCATAGCTGATCGTCCCCAATCAATAACCCGTGCGTCCCTTCTCCCCATGTCCATTGACTCCACTACCCCCTAGAGCTCTATCTAACTCTCTCTTAAACCCATCCAGTGACTTGGCCTCCACTGCCCTCTGTGGCAGGGAATTCCATAAATTCACAACTCTCTGGGTGAAAAACTTTTTTTCTCACCTCAGTCTTAAATGACGTCCCCTTTATTCTAAGACTGTGGCCCCTGGTTCTGGACTCGCCCAACATTGGGAACATTTTTCCTGCATCCAGCTTGTCCAGTCCTTTTATAATTTTATATGTTTCTATAAGATTCCCCCTCATCCTTCTAAACTCGAGTGAATACAAGCCTACTCTTTTCAATCGTTCCTCATATGACAGTCACGCCATCCCAGGGATCAATCTTGTAAACCTACGCAGCACTGCCTCAATCACAAGGATGTCCTTCCTCAAAATAGGAGACCAAAACTGTACACAATACTCCAGATGTGGTCTCACCAGAGCCCTATACAACTGCAGAAGAACCTCTTTACTCCTATACTGAAATCCTCTTGTTATGAATGCTAACATTCCATTAGCTTTCTTCACTGCCTGCTGTACCTGTAGGCAAACTTTCAGTGACCGGTGTACAAGGACACCCAGGTCTCGCTGCACCTCCCCCTTACCTAACCTAACCCCATTGAGATAATAATCTGCCCCCTTGTTTTTGTCGCCAAAGTGGATAACCTCACATTTGTCTATATTATACTGCATCTGCCACGCATCTGCCCACTCACTCAACCTGTCCAGGTCACCCTGCAACCTCCTAACATCCTCTTCACAGTTCACACTGCCACCCAACTTTGTGTCATCCGCAAACTTGCTAGGGGATTTATCCTCCTTCAGTCCCATTAGCCTACCCAATACTATAACACTATTTCTCACCGAATGAAAAAAAATTTCAGTTCCTCTACCCCCTTAGATCCTCTGTCCACCAGTACATCTGGGAGATTGTTTGTGTCTTCCTTAGTGAAGACAGATCCGAAGTACCTATTCAACACTTCTGCCATTTCCTTGTTGCCCATAATAATTTCACCCGTGTCTGCCTTCAAGGGACTCACATTTGACTTTGCTACTCTTTTTCCCTTAACATATCTAAAGAAGCTTTTACTGCCCTTCTTTATATTCCTGGACAGCTTCCCTTCGTACTTCATCTTTTCAGCCCATATTGCCGTTTTGGAAACATAGAAACATAGAAAATAGGTGCAGGAGTCGGCCATTCGGCCCTTCGAGCCCGCACCGCCATTCAATATGATCATGCTGATCATCCAACTCAGCATCCTGTACCTGCCTTGTCTCCATACCCCCTGATCCCTTTAGCCACAAGGGCCACATCTAACTCCCTCTTAAATATAACCAATTAACTGGCCTCAACT